>NW_014040476.1:72524-96874 GCF_001186125.1 Sphaeroforma arctica JP610 | reverse complement strand
ATATATAGTATACTATAGTATATATATATATATATATATATATATATACATATATATATATATATATATATAACTATATATATATATATATATACTATACTATATATATATATATACATACATACGTATATATATAAGATATATATATATATATATATATATATATACTAAGCACTTGCGTGCAGCAAAACAACCTTTATTTGGATTGTGTATGAATTCAGTGATGTCGACTGTGATCGAACACCTATCAACATGTATAGAAGTCCGAACAGATGATATTTTAGAGGCTTTAAAGAAAGCTTTAAGACCGCCATTTTCTACACATTGTGAGAAGGCTTTCCGTGAAGGATTACACGCGAACAGAAATAGTTGGGTATTTGATCGAACGAGAACTAAGTGTGTTACACTTTCGGGTCAAGATGAGATGCCATTAAATGAAGTGGCTATAGCCGGGTTACCTATTCGTTCTGATTATCATAAAGTCTGGCAACTGGCAGAAATTCCCCTATATACGAACGGAGGTAATAATAGACTTCTTTGGCATCACTGCTTACAACAAGGGACGCTCGCGCACAGCTGCGCAAGTAGAACAAAATGTGAATACGTCTATTTATCAAGAGGCTAAGAATATATGTCGTTTTAAATGGAAGATTATTAGTTTCGGCGCGGATTTTTCGGGTAATAGTAGCAAGGATGTATTTGTATGCGCAAGTATCCCACGCTCACAAATCTCGTCGTCTATGGAAGAATATGCGATGCTAACGAGCCATTTAGAGGGAGAATATAGGGTGAAGAAGGATTATTGCGTATGCCCGCTTGACATAGGTCGTAAATGTGTGCACGTAGCATCTTTAGTTTGGACTGTGGTTCAACAAAGTGGTTGGGCGGCGGCGAATGATTTTGAGAGGTATAAATATGATTCCAGTATAAAGCAATCTGACGATGACGAAGACAGCAATCTGTGCACAAGTAAGGAAAGTAAATGGGATGTACCAAGCTTTGTCACTGGAAATATAGACGAAGACGTATAACGCCCAATTTACCTGACAATCATCGAAAATCCAACAACAGTTTCCGAGCGTCAGGATAAGTTTACAGAATCAATGCACATCGTTGGTTCGGAAGGTTCGGAGGCTATGGAAACTGATAAAAAGAGTGTATGTCAACTAAGCGAAATTCTTGCGCCAACATTCTGAACATTGACTCGTTCGATATGAATCCTTGATGAAGCAATCTTAATTGTTTCCAAATTTTGCTCAGTAGTAAACTGAGTGTCTTTACGCAACATTGGCGGTACGTTGTATGTGCATCCAGCCGGCAACAAGTCAGCTATAAGGAATCCTTTGCCACCCATGGCGGCCAAACCAGGCCACATCTTCGCGCATAGGGACTCCTTGCACAAGTTAGATATCTTTTGATCGCTGATCTTCCCGGGATACAACGGAGACAGTGCCCGGCGGCTGACGTCCCCACAAGCATTTTGACCGTGCTGTGATGTTTGTATTTGCTGTATGTTGCCTTTTGAAAGTCGAGATTGGACGGAGTCTGGATAAAAATTTCTATAGTGGTATAGAGGATGGTTTAAGCACATATTAGTAATTATTTAAATATAAATATATAAGCGACATATTAGTAACTATTTACAAATATATATATAAGCGAATGCAGTTGATAATCCATTGTGTAGAGGACACACATACGAACCTGTACAATCGATTGCTAGTGATGTTGTTGGGTACTTCTTCATGAAGCAAGGCAGCCGCAGAGCATCCAGTTAGAAGGATGCCGGAAGTAGCTCAAAATAACTGCATTCATATCATTAAGAATGTTAGATACGGTCTGTGTACATGTTAATCCAAATAAGTGTGTTAAGACACCCTGGTCTAAGTTGTGCCTGACCCTGGCAAACCACAGTTACAGAGCATTCTGAATAGTGAGTGAACTTCTACCAGGTGTGAACGCTTTACCGTATTTCTCAATATTTTCCGCAAAAGCTACAAATTTGGTGGGAGTCTGGAATCCGGTACAAAAACGAACCCTCTCTACATCCTGGGATATATACTCATATGTTAGCTTGGATATACGAGTCTCTTTGAAGTTCTTCGCCATTCCGTCGAGTCTATGTTGCTTGTTGTTCAATTCATCCTCCATTAAATTCAATTCAATATTATGTTCTATCTTTTGTTGAGTGAGATTCTCTTCTGCACTCTTTATATCACTATGTAATTGTGCCATCTTTTCTTCTAAAGCTGCTAATCTCGAAGAACCTTTAGTTAGAGCTACAGTCTTAACCTCTAGTTGTATCGTAGTCGAATCTACCTTTGTATGACGCTTCTTAACTGTTTTGGGATTATCATCTGGTTGTATGGTACTAAGTGGTCGTCTACCTGAACGCAGAGTCGGGCGGCAATTTTCTTGAAGTAAGCCCAATTGCACCATTTCGTTGACTAACCTCTGCTGTTCTAATGCTTCATATGCTAAACGTTCACGCGCTACATTTGCACGGTATTCTTGTTCAGTCATAGGAACTGCATCGTCGGTAAGCTTGACCCTTTGTTTCGTTCTACGTATATACTTAACGTGAAAACTTTTAGTGCACAACTTGTGTTGTTTCTGGATCTCGTGATCGATGATAGCTTCTTGATCAACATCTTCAGAAGGATGTTCATCAATTCTTCCTACCTTGATCATCCATGTTTTGAACACATCTCTATCTTTGGTTGGTATAAGCTGAGAAAGATTCTTTCGTGAACGAGTCTTTGCTTTTGACCTCTGACTGTGATCTATGTATCCAAAATATGTTGATCGAGTATATCCTTGTACTACAGCCTCTATTGAAACATGTGCGGGGCGGGCTGAAAAGATTCTACGGACGATCTACTTTTGCACGCTTGATGCACGCCATTGTGCAAATGCAATTCTTCAATTATAACGATCGCTACTTTTTTTAGCCAGAAACTAGTATAGGATGATATAAGAACTTCTGCGACGTCTAATTGCTAATCTGACTTTTAGTTCATAAGATATCGTGCATTGAATACCGTGCTTGACACCCTTTCCACACGTGCAGTTATTTAATTATTGCGTGTGTTTGTGTTCAAAATGTGCTTGTCTCGTTATTTTGAAAGTTTTCTAAATATATAATATTTTTATAGATCTATTAGCATAAGCATTAGTTCAATTTTTAAGTTTTGAATCATACCAACACAAGAGAAAACTTGAGAGAGACGAGACTCGTCATGCGAGTCACGCCTATCAGGCTCACACTGAGTCACTGACACATCCTGTTTGCAATAAATCTACTTGTCGAAAACGGAAAAATGTTCTTCGTGGTGTGAAATGTGCTGTATTCATCATCATGATGTATTGTACAATATCTGTAAAATAGAGTATATAGAGGTGTTCGTGAACCACACAATAATATTTATATATAAATACCATTAAAAAACAACGATGGCTCGCTAGCTATTTGACTATTTGTCATCAGGCAACCTTCCTATTGAGTGTTCTATATAAAGAACAACAATACGCAAAAAGTGGGAAAAGAAATTATAAGAATCATATGACTTCGAGTCACTCTCGAGTGGGGGTTTTTTTCCGGAGAGTCCAAAGAGGTTGTTTTCCATAAATAAACAGATGTCGTGCCTATTTTTTATATTTTCTGGACTGGTGCGAGTGGGTCATTGGGTCATTGCGTCGCTCTGGGAGCCTGCCAGCGGCCCGCTCTCAGGACGAGTGTCCACTGTCCGAGGTCCTACTATAGAGAGTACTGACTACTGGGTACTACTGAGTACCGTATATATTTACTACTGAGTCACTATGAGCCTGGGGAGTGGCCCAGAGTGGGGCTACTATAGGGCCCTGGGCCTCTACTAGAGTAGGCCTGGGGCCTGGGGGGTAGTGTGTCCGAACTCCGAGGTCCTACCGAGTACTATGTACTGGAGACTTTGAGCGAGTTGAGTGCGTGTTCACGTTGAGGTGAGGTTAAATTGTACTGTGTACTTGGTACTATTTGGTGTGCTGGATCTATGTAATGCAGTGGCTGGTGAATAACGAGATTTATACTGTTGCGTTTGTTTGTCCCACAACACCCTATCGGTATACCATATCCACGATCTTTCATGCCTGTTAGATCTCCTTACACGTGGATAAAATATCTAGATAGGTAGTTGTACTGTTGTACCCAGCCGCATTGCACTACTCACAAGCAAGGATAAGATTACGTTAGTTATATGGAATAGCGTAGTTATCGCTGATTGCAGATATAAACACTGACACTCACCAACATGTGTAAGTCTGTGGACACACATCCCTACAAGCACACCGTCAGGGAGCTTCCCGTTGGTGAGAAGACTTACAAGTATTTCTCCCTGCCTGATCTCCAGGACGAACGTTACGGTATGCAGGAGTGCTGTCAGTTAGGACTTTCGTGTAGCCTTGAGGGTCAATAAGGTGTTTTTACAATATTGGCTTAATGTACCTGTTTGTATCGTACTTCTGCACGGTATAAAAAAGTCGCGCTCGTGTTAATACATACAGTTTAACTTGAGTTATAGTTTGTACAGACCATCCGTACAGCGTGTGCGCATGTCTATGCCACTGGTAGCAGCATATGACGTCTTTAAAAGGCTGGAAGTATGAAATGCGCTTCAGAATAACTTGCTAGACAGTGTATATATATATAAATGTATGTTTTGTTGGAATTACTAACCCCTCGTATATGGCCAAAGGGGAGCTCAAACAAAATAACAATAAGATGAGCATACAATCGACATAGTTAGCGAATAAAATTTTACGAGCCGTTTTGTTGCGAGAACAATACTCCGCCCTCATTATGTTTTGCTTTATGAGTTATATAAGCACTGGTGGGGGTTATGTATTCATGGTGCGTATTTATCTCTATACCTTTTTATAAATAGTCTCAGTAGTCATTAATGCAAGCCCATTTTCTACACGAGACTGGAGTAGTATATATATAAATATAAATTATATTACTACATATATAGTGTGTGTGTGCTTTCATATATACATTTCTTATTGCATGGGTCTATGCCAATGTAAGCTTGTCGTTTGTGTCAATTAAGTTGTAACAATTCAAAATCAAACAGTGAATGCGTATCGCTTCAAATACACATGCGGAGCTATTTGGGCTCTGTTTAGATGTGAATATATACCCTTTTCTATCCTTCATCCGAAAAGGCTCCACCATTAGAGATAAACCAAAACATGCCTATCGTGCCCATCATTGCATGCAGTCGCTGCGCTCTTGACCACCTCTATATGGAATTGTACCCTCAACCGTATCTATACAAACATTATACAGATGCATTGCCCTACTGTATGCGTGTGCTTCTCGAGTCCACTGTGCGTAACTCGGCATCAGATGACCACCGATCATTCCTAGAGAGCAGCGATCCCGATACGCTCGGGTCAGTGCACGGTAACGACCACGTGGAGATGATCCTGGACTGGCAACAGCACGCTAAGACAAAGGTTAGTCTGGGTAGTTAAGTGGGAAACACTTGGCACACGCATGTACATCTGCTCAGTTATATGCCATCACGCTGGCCGGGGTACGCAGTCTTGAAGAAATAGGAGAATGGTGTATATAAATATAGGTATTATATAGTATATGTAGGATTGCTCTTTATATTGTATATACATTATATATAATATTACTCCACATAGCTGTAGATTGAAAAAAAAGGCATATAAAGATGCTTCTCCCAACTATCCTAAAGATTTAAGTATTTACATATACCTGTTAGAATTTCTCGTCACAGATCAGCTATCCTGTAGACTGAAGTGTTATATCTACCCGTTGATTGACCTGATCAGATACAACTACCCTATAGATTGCAATGTCACATACCATTTGGTAAATTGAAATATTGCATTTGCCCGTGAAGATTCCTCCTCGTCGATCTAACTGGGCTGTAGTTAAATGTATTTCAAATACCTACTGAGAATCTCTTTCATAGATCCAACTATCGTACAACGGGAAACATTTCATGCACCTGCTGAATTTCTTTCTCTTAGATCCAACAGTTCTGTAGAATATAATAACGCATGTATCATAGATCCAAGTATCCTGTAGTTTGGCATAATATGCCTCCCAAGTTACTTCTGCCATAGAACGTGCAATGTACGCGCCTCCAGTACAAGACTCGTATCGTAGGTGTTGTTGCACCATACCCCGTACCAACCCACGCGTATAATCGCAATCACATGTAAGTAACCTTAACTGTTGTCTTACTGCTCTATTAACGCATGTACGCGTACCAACCCACACGTGTAATCACAATCACATGTAGGTAACATTAGCTGTTGTCTTACTGCTCTATCAACGCATGTATCCCCCCCCCCCAAACCTGCACCTGGTGCTGTGTTGCAGAATTGGAGCATGATGTTCATGCCTGCTCGATGCTTGTTCCTGGATGATTCTGGGCTGCCGTCTCTGCTTGACTTGGCGGCGTTGCGCGAGGCTGTGCGTATGCTCGGTATGCATTACTTAACACGCAGCACCCAACTACCACTTCGTTGTACGCTATTGTGTTGCCTAGCTGTGATAGTACAATCGCCCCTCCGCATGTGCTTATCTGATATGCTGATTGTGTAGGCGTTGTCTTGTAGCTGCGATGGCATCTGAATTGAGACTTAGTGGTGTAGACTCGTGAACGTCCCGCTCGCTCTTCCTGGCTTCTTTGCAGTTGTAGTATGTGGATTACGTATCGTGGTCCCTTCTGGATTGCCTACGCACCTACACTGCGATATCGTACGACAATATATATATTTATATTCTGTATGTGTCTATGGATGTATATTTAGGTGGCTTGATTCTTACAATGAATCCTTCCTTGTATAATAGGTGGCAATCCGGCCAAGGTACAGCCGCTGTGTCCTACGGATATCATTGTGAATAGTCCTTGTGCCCCCGCACCACCTGCAACTGGGAGAAAGCCTAGTATGATTGAGACTCTGGCCAGGAGCAACACTGCTGAGGTATGCGGCCGAACCAGTGGTTGGCTAAATTGTTGTGTTTGTATATGTAATGTATATGTTACGAACTTGTCTGTACATGCATAGATCTATGTCTGTGTTCAATCTGGGCTTATGTTTGTAGTTGGCATTGTGTGACAATTAAATAAACGTCCTCGGAAACCCATTATCATGTTTATGTGTTTTAAGTTGTATTCGTATGCGCATGTGTTTCTGTTGTTATTTATTATTATTAAATTACTTTGTCGTTTCCATCCCAACTGCAGTTTTCAGTCGAGACTCTTGTGTGTGTGTGTACATGCATCATGTGCAAGTATTCGTTTCATTGTCCGCTACCGATTTCAATGGCCGGGACTCCTCACCAACCGCTACCACTTGTTAAGCTTCACAAAGATAGAGTTGACCAAGTATGTTCTAAATCTATTATCTATGTCATACTTCACAGGCCAAACGCACACAGGAGTGTCTCTCATTCGTCAAGTGGAGTGGGGATGTGTTCGATAAGTTGTTGATAGTGCCTCCCTCTGCTGGGTCGTGCCACCAAATAAATCTCGAGCACACCTCGCGCGTGGTGTTTCAGAATGGTGATGATTTCATCTATCCCGATTCTGTCATAGGTAGGTAGTGTGCAGCCGTAAGTACCATATGAACAATAGGTTGTTTTTAATCTGGGGTGGTAGTTATTATATCAAATCTGAGTATTGTAGTTTTGGGTCGATTGATTGTATTTACGGTAGATCAGCAGTCTGGGTGAACAATTTTTCGTCCCGATTGGGGGCAGCAGATCGTACATTGTGTGGAGTTTTGAAGCGAAAAATTGGCAATCAAGGTCAGTGGAAGATATACATTTTTTTTACATTTCTGTGTTACGTAAGAAGTGGGTGAAGTGTATAGCAAACGTTGGCGTGTGATTGGAACATTTGATTACGTTGCGTATCTAATTGCGTCGGTGGTCAATTACTGGCATATTGTTGTAACGGCTAGGCTTGACCTTTGGATTTTGAGGTGTGTGCTTCCTCAGGTAAAATGCTCATTTAAATAAGATACTGCACAGCTAAAGTGATGCACTCGTTCAACATCATCCTCCAAAATTCCCAGTTGGCCCCCCTACATAGTACTGCTGTTAATCTTATTTTTCCTTCTGTTCTTTGCAGGAGCGGATAGGCGGGCGTCCATGGTCAATGGTCTGGGTATACTTGCATGGGGTGTGAGTGGGATCGATGCGCAGGGCGTGTTGCTAGGCAACGGAATTGCTACACAGTTGCCTGAAGTTGTTGGCGTAGAATTGGTAGGAGAGGTGCCGAACTATAACACCAGCACTGATGTGGTCCTGACGGTTACCAAGCAACTGAGAGATGCTGATGTATGTATCGATGGATTTGTATATACATATATATAAGTTTACGAATAGGTATACATTGGTATATCCGCAATGACGCGATATATTCGCCTATGTATCGATGGAGTCGTTGCTAAACTAACAGAGCAGTTGAAAGTTGAGTGAACCTCATGGGAATGACCCATGGTATCTGTTCCTTTTGTCTACTTCTTACTTTTGTAACTTTATCCGATCGCGACCCCGCCCGCGCTTTTAAGTGCAATCTTCCTGACGCCCCTAGCACTCTGTATAGTTATGTCATGTGCACATATCTGAACATAGCATGAGCAACTCTTGTACTCCCACCCCAGATGTACGCGCTGTGATAGAGCCGTATCACGAACGAATCTGTTTATCTCTGCACACACCTATACGTGTTCATGTATTCGTATTCCGCTAACCATCATATCGCCTGCGCTGTACAGTTGGAGGGTACTTTTGTGGAGTTCTTTGGTGAGGGTGTTCGACATTTGTCCATCGCCGAGCGATTGACTATATCCAGTATGTGCCGAGAATACGGTGCCAAGGTGGGCTTCTTCCCTTTGGACGACATGGGCATCAAGTATCTTCGCACCACAGGTAGGTCTTTTACGTACTGTGATCCCTTCATCATGCTATATCCAATGTGTGTGGTGTGCGTGTATAGTATGTGCTTTGTTGTTTCTTTTGTGCGTGTGTGTACGGTGCTGAATTGTTTTGTTTGTTTTTTCTTTCTTTTGTGTTGTATGTATGTGCTCTGCGGGTGGCAGTTCGGTTACCGTTTCTCTGGTATTCGCATGTGTTGCTTCAGTCACCGCAAGTAGTCTATGAACATATGTTTCTGTTTTCCACACGATAGTCGTACACCCACACTGGGCACTCAACTGGCCGTCGATTGCAATCCATTTTGAACACATAATCAGCCATTATTGTACAAGGGTATATATCTAGGCGTCCGATGCTGTGTCAGCCACACGCACTCTTTCCTATGGGTATTGAGCTCCCCATGCTATCATACTCACTCACCTTTGTTCATACACACGTCATGTGTACAGGAAGAGATCAGGAGACGGTGCAGATGTTTGAGAAGTACCTGCATGCGAACAAGCTGTTCCGTGGCACCTGCTCCACCAGCAGAGCCCCTCAGAGCGATACAAACACAGCCAGCGCAACCGAAGGCAACACACAAGCACACGCGGACGAAGCGAACGATAGCGAGGCACAGGCGAACACAGCCAGCGCGGGTGAGGATGAGGGGGTGGCTGGGGTGGGAGAGTGTGGTAACTGCGATATGTGCCAGTCTCGTATCAAGTACTCACGAGTGGTGCAGTTGGATTTGTCCAAACTGTCGCCCACTCTGAGCGGTCCCAAGCGCAGCACTGACCGTGTGCCCTTGACGGATATGCAACAGGACTTCAAGGTGTGTGTACATGGTTGTTGGATGTAAGGTGTGTGTACATGGTTGTTAGCCGTAAGGTGTGTGTACATGGTTGTTAGATGTAAGGTGTGTGTGCATGGCTGTTAGATGTAAGGTGTGTGTGCATGGCTGTCAGATGCTTATGGTGCACTATCTAGTATTGAAGAGTTATTACCCGGTGTAATCTTGGAGGGTATGTAAGAGCGTAGTTTGCTGGTGTATTTGCGGATGCGGCATACCTTGCAGTTGGTTTGTGGGCTGACTGATATACACCAGGGCTTCAGTCTGTGTCGTTGATTAAAGTAGTTTATCTCGTCAATTTCTAGCCTACTATCAACACCACTTTATCTAATCCCGAATTTATTTTGATCCCATAAAGGCGCATCTGATTGGTCCCAAGGGCCTCAAGGGCTATGGCATACCCACCAAAGACATTCAGAAATCAGTCAGCTTCTCCTACCAGGACAAACCCGTCACTCTCAAACACGGTACCGTTATGATCGCCTCAATAACGGGATGCACCAATACATCGAATCCCCTGGTGATGCTGGGTGCTGGTGTGCTAGCCAAGAAGGCTGTGCGTCTGGGGCTCAGTGTGCCATGGTACACGCGCAGAAGCTTCTCGCCTGGATCCGATACAGCTCTATACTACCTCAAGAGTAGTGGATCTCTACAGGCATTGGACGTATGTGATATATGTATACGTTTATAGTTTACTATCATATGCTGAAGTGGAGGGGTTGTTTTGTATGACGACCCTATAAGTGACGTCTTGTATGCATGTGAGAGTGGGGTGTAAAGGGCTTGGCTGTGTTGTGGTACCCGCGTTGGGCGTCTAGTGAACGTGTTTTACAGCACTCCATTATGTAAAGAGTGCTATCGTTGGTGAACCTTGCAGGTAGTTGGTTTTTCAGTTCTCACAGCGATGAAATTGATACAACCTCGATGTAATATGGGCCCCCGTTAATATCAATGTTTTATGGTTTTCCGGAGATTTGATTGTTTGTACCGATAAGAGTCTGGCATGCTGGTGTAGTAAGTGGCAAATAAGTACGTCAGTGGGCACGTCATGCATATAACCGCGTATCGTATGATATCATGTTTATGTTGTCAGATGCATAGCATTTTATTGTGTATACGGACACGGTATTGATTTACACACATTCGAACATATATTTATATATCTGTACACCCAACTAAATTCACCGCCTCATCTCACTCCGGTTGACCGTAGGCTCTGGGCTTCCCAGTCGTCGGCACAGACTGTCTGTCGTGCGCCGGTAACAAAGACCCACTCCCCGCCGAGTTGGTGAAGCAGATCGAGTCCAACCAATTGGTCACTGCGCGTATCACCAGTGGCAACCGTAACTGGTGCACGCCCGAGGGAGAAGTGTGGGCGGAGGGGTCGCCCCGTGCGAACTACCTGGCCTCTCCCCTGTTGGTGATCGCCTATGCTATTGCTGGGACTGTGGATATTGATTTCCAGAAGGTGCGTGTGTGGGTGTGGCGTAGTCATTGTACGGTTAGACCTATCCTGCAATGGTGATACGTAGAATAGTACACGGGCCTGAATACGGCCGCCGCCTTAAGACTTAAATTGACATGCTTCTATTCCCCATTTGTATTCTATATATAGGACCCAATCAGAACGCTAGAAGACGGCACACAGATCTTCCTGAGTGACATCTGGCCGTCGCGGGGAGAGCTGCAGGAAATTGAGCGCGTACATGTGCTGCCAGGGCTGTCCGAGAGTGTGCGGGATACGGTTGAGAAGGGCAGCAACAACTGGAATAAGATTGAGACACCTCCCTCACGCCTCATGTATGCGTGGGACAATGCGGCGACGTTTGTGAGCCGATCGCCGTTCCTGGAGCGGGTCACGTGTGACATGCCCCCACCCGTAGTGATAAATGCCCGGTGCTTGGTGTATCTAGGTATGTACATGCACACGTGTGCGTCTCCTCATACACACACACACACTGTCTGTGCTATCAGTCGCATATTCAGTCACTCTGACCATCTGGAACACGTTAATCCGTCACCTACAGGTGCAATTGACCCGTCATCTGCTGCATTACATTCGCCTCCCAATCACAGCCTCCTTCCGCAGGCACTCCTCCGTCTTTCTATCTGTCTCAATAGTCATCATACACATCGCGAATCCAAGGCCGTGGTCTTCGCAACCCGTATCTCTGTCACCTACTTGAGTAAATGGTCACCTATTGTACCGTACCTCACTTGCTATCATTCACCATCACCAAGCCAGCAACCTGCTCGCCAATCATCTTGCCCTGCCACTTTATAGTCCCGTGTAGCTCGTTGTTCCCCTTTGCCTAAGCTAAACGTGCACCTCTACCCGTTGTATCCTCAGGCGATGGTGTGTCCACAGACATCATCTCACCCGCTGGGTCCATCTCTAAGTCCTCGTTGGCAGCCAGGTACCTGTCTTTGCAGGGATTACACCCACGCGAGTATGCGTCGTTTGGGCTACGGAGAGGCAATGCAGAGGTTATGGTCAGGGGTGCGTACGCGAACGCGAAGCTCAGGAACCACCTGACAGCCAGGCCTGGGCCGTACACACACCACGTGCCGAGTGGCACGATGGGGAATATATATGATGTAGCACAGGTAGGTGTAACCATTTGTGTGTTTATGGGGGTTGGGGTTCTTGTACGTGTTGCATGTCTACGTGTGTATGTGCTATACGGTTGCTGACGATTGATACACGGATGACAAAAGATGAAAAGAGCATTGAGCGAGTATATTGGCTCGAACCATTTACGTAGATTTAACTAGGCTGCTTACCCGTTCGGAGTTTATAGTATTTATTTTTGAACTTCAGATGCTCTTATCAGTGTTCACACTGTCTTGTATTCGTCACCCGGCTATTCATCACCACCCCTCCCCACGCCCACACATTCCGTTCCTCGTTAATTGTCTCACTCCTTTGTTCCTATAACCCTCTATCAGTGGTATGCGCACGAAGGCCATCCGTGCGTGGTCATCGCTGGCAAAGACTACGGCTGTGGTAGTCCACGTGACTGGGCGGCTAAGGGTCCCGCGCTACTTGGCGTACAGGCGATCCTTGCAGAGTCGTTTGATGACTCACACCGGCGCAATCTGATTTGCGTGGGCGTGCTGCCACTGAGGTTTACAGATGGTACTACGGCTGTTTCATTGGGTCTCACGGGTACAGAGATCTTCACCATTGCACGGCCACCAGTGCTGACCCCCGGATGCCCCATATCTGTCACGGTGAGTGCTTGAATGTGTGTGTGCATTGTATTACAACTCGTGGGTGGGACTAGATCGGTGTGCGTGTGGTGAGTTGCTCCTTACGCGTGTAGCCTGCCATTTGCGCGTGTCTCCATCCACTACAAGGATCGATCCGCCGCTGACTGCCCCATATCAAGCCTGTGTATATATGTCTATCGTTTGAAACGTCCCAGTCCATTGCCCTGGGCCGAGGTTGTTTGGTGCGTCTTTCTCATTGACATACCTATCGCCATCCAACATGCCTTGCTTCTCACTCACATATCTATCACCATCTTCTCATGTCTTGCTTCAGGTGGCCATTGGACTGTACTCGTGGTCCTTCTTCATGCAGCTGGATTGCCACAGTGAACATGAGTGCATGACTATGGCGCACGGTGGCACCCTCAAGTACGTGCTGAGGAGGCTAGTGCAGTGTTGTGCGTCTCGCTCGTCCACCTGTTAAGTCTAGGACCACCTGAACCGCATAGAAGGGGCCTACATGCTTGCACAGGGGATTGTGTGCATTGGGGAGGGGGTGCACTCGTACGTACATACATTCGAGTATGCGTGAGTATCTCGTGGGTGTTGTGTGTATCTCAAATTACCCCTGCCAGTGGAGCATTTGTTTAGACGCGCCGGGAGCGGCGTCGGTATCGTTGGGGTTGGCTCGCGAGCTTCACACACCCGCATACTGTGTATTACTATTGGGTGTGTGAGGTTTCGGGCTACATTCTCATATGGGCCTTGGATGCCGACGGTTCGCTTTGGAAAGCATTCTAATTTGCAGGGACACTTAACGTATGGGTGCACCATTCATTCAGTTTTGGGTCCAAATGCATCTCGAGGGTGTGTTTGTCGGATTTGATAGCACACTCTTTTACATAGAGACTAGACACATACACGCACGTCTGTAATGTGATGTATAAGTGGACGAGTCTGTGCTCACATGCACCCGTCGGCGATGTTGTGTGTGATCTCAACAGTACATACATGCAGGTATGTACCTCATGCACATGTATACTCACGAGGTGTGGTCGTGCACGGACAATCCCCTGCGATACGAAGGCAGACACTCAGCCTCTAACATTCGCGTATACACGGGATATGTGTATTGTACATACTTGAGTCGGTGATTCGTCACAACAAACCTTTACACTATAATATAACTCGTTTGAATACGGGAGGCCTCCGTGGTGTACGACCGCGTATACCAGATACAGGCGGTACATTTGTGTGCGTATTGGTTAGCTTCTACGTACACAGGGTACGCTGATATACCGCGGAGGTGTGTCTACGAATGGGTTAGTTACTCATACCTGACCAGGACGTCCATCTTACCAGCGTGCGTGGCTTGACGTGTCGCGTGTGTTGGTGCTATGTGCGTTCTATATCCTACTGCACTGACTAACCGCCAGTGGATGGCAGCCGTGACTCAAATGGGCGGCTCCATCCCCTGACGGGTGTGAGGGGAGTGTATCCGATGAGAGTCTTCTGTAAATATGAAGACGCTTGGATATCACTTCACTTCACATCCCAATCCGTTACTTTGGCTGATACTTCCTTCGCCACCAGTAGTATGGTGTTGATCAAGAGGACATACACGCGTACTCGTACTGAGCATATGTACATTTGTGTTAGATGTGCATATCCAGAAAATACACGCGTAGAGACAGTATCACAGCCACACCCGTAACACTAGTTGAATATGGGATATACCCATATACCCAAGCGCCGTCCTCAATGGTAGAACCGCTAGAACATCGAGCACAACGTGACCAGCGTGTCACGTGTGACCTCCGAACTGATGACCGTTGTAGTTCCGTGGCAAGGACTGCGAATGCGACGGTCAGACAGTATAATTGAATAAACCGCTGAAAGCACACGCGCGAGTTCGAGGTTCCCCTTTATTTTCATATCTATATATTCATCGTGTATATATATATTATATATACATCAAGTATGTATATCTTTTCCGAATTGTGCTCCTGTGAGAGACGCTGTAGGCAGGAAGGTACATTAGTCAATGTGGATAAGTTCGTCCGCACCCTCTGCAGGTGGTGTGCATGATAATCATTTCAAAACGCACTAGCACGGAGACATTTCCGTTAAGTGATGGCTTCCCACAACCGAACGTCTTTAATAATTACAAGTTAGTGTGCTCTTATCATGTACAAGTTTGTGTGCGAGGCTGAACGTGTTCAACTCGCCTGATTTGTGAGGTGTATGTATACCTGAATATCACATATGATGCATGCATCTTTGTGTGTGTGCGAGGCTGAACGTATTCAACTCTCCTGATTTGTGAGGTGTATGTATACCTGAATATCACATATGGTGTATGCATCTTTGTGTGTGTGCCAGCCCATAGGTGTATGTTCATATGTTATGTTGGTGTTGACACGATATGTGTATATATACATTATATGTGTATGTATGATACAAGGATGCAAAGAATACATATTAACACGCGAAGAGCAAGTGTTTCTGTGGTTTTTGTTCATATTCTCCTTTTAAAGCTAGCAAGCTAGATCGTAGGGTTTAAGGTTGAGCAAGGGTTCTAGGGTTAGGGTTAAATCCCATATGTACATACATATTCACATCAGACTGATTTATATACACGCGTTTCGGCCATACCGAGTCTTTCAGACACTTATTTATCAGCGGGTGAATCAGCCCTGCGTCTCTTGATTTTGGCTCGCTTTTCAAATTTTTCGTCCTATTATTTCTTAATATTTCCTGATATTCAATGACCCTCCTTAAAATTACA
Organism: Sphaeroforma arctica JP610; assembly: GCF_001186125.1. Taxonomy (NCBI): domain Eukaryota; class Ichthyosporea; order Ichthyophonida; genus Sphaeroforma; species Sphaeroforma arctica. The sequence continues at coordinate 81,079 of NW_014040476.1, read as the reverse complement.
AGAGCCAGAATCGAGTATTTCCTGATTATTAGGTGCTCTTGGGACTAAATAAAATCGCGTGCAATTTTCTGAAGGCTGTAAAAATCGGGTATTGAGAATACTGCGTCTGGTGATATAACAAAATATTTACATATGTTTTGTGTGTTGTAAGTAAATACATTGTTGGAGCTTGTACATACAAATTTCCTGCGTGCTAAGCGTACGCTGTCGAAGTTTAATAAGAGAACAATCTATAAAGGCTTGTACGTAGCTTATTCACAGTAAAAGACCTGTATTCGGACTACACACAAAGCCAAAACCCCCGCTGCGATGCCCATTTCCGCGATGTGCCCCGAGGACAACTCCGCAGCCACGGAAGGGGATGAAAAGTTCACTAGTTTCGTTTGCAAGTTAGAGGCCGATTATATGTGCCCTTGCAATACACGACTATATTACTGTTCTGAGGTTTGTCAGGTATGTATTGTATGCTTAAGTGGACATACTATTGAGTCTTTATCACTCTGATGCGCTGTGTGCACTGATGTCATGGTTGTCGCACGGGTGTCCTCGTGCATTCAATGATACATGCCCGAGTTTAGCCAAGTTCTATATCTCATGCAATTGCTGAGGATAGCAATATATTGTTTCCTCGTATCTCGTACTCTACATATGCTCCGTACCCGACATGTGTCTATAGGTCTCACAATTTGGCTATGCCGGTCTAATTGTGGAGACTTTTTTCTGTTCGTGAGTCTACATATATAGTGTAGCCTCAAGTGTATTAAGGTTAGTACAGCCGCTTCCCTTAGGAAATGAATAGCTCAGGTGTAAGGGGTTGGAAGGTTATAAAGGTACGCGGATGTTCGCGACGTACAGACTTGGTGAGCTTATGCAATACTCTGCGTAGTTTCTCTTCGAGTCCAGTGTTGTTGCGTAACGGGGAGAACCGCTGAGTTACTAGGTACTTTAACTGTATCTACCCAATTCATTAGCGATAGAATCAATCTAGACACATAATGCTTTTGTTCACAAATAATTGTGAGTGAATGGATTTCCGTTCACTGTACTACAAATACGGTGTGCGCGAACCTATCTGCATTCGAGTGTAGTCACGTGATTTTAGGGTTTAGGGTTTTACGTCAGGCCCATCTAGACCTTTGTAGTTGGTTGTACAGTTACTGGGCACTTTAAACAAAGGAGAGGCGAATTTGCGAGACTACCTTTTGCAACAGAATTGTTTACACTGAGATATGATACATCAACAGTCTTTACTATCCCTGACTTCATTTATATCGTGCGATGTGGACTGGCAATGCGTCTAGATCACGCTTAAGTTTAATTTTGAAGAACTGAACTTTATTGGTTGGCATGTGGTATGTTTTAACGTACTGTGATGTGCGGATATCGAGATTCACGCGTCGTTTAGTCAGGAGAAGTTGAATGGAATATCTGTTTAAGTGTGTCTTTGAAAACTTCATTTCACAACTTGACTGTACACTACCCTCAACTGGTGGATATATATATATATATATATTTACTGAGCTGAGCTGAAGAAACGGGTGATTCATTGAATGATTTTGTTTACATGTTCAACAGGGTATAGCGTGGTATGATCTTGGACATGCGTAAGAATGCGCGGCGAATCGTGATCGCAAGCGTCCGCATCCCAATACCTCAGTTGTGAGTTCGCCCACTAAAGACTTACTCGCACAAAAGAGTGCCCGGATATGTAAAGAAGAATGTAAACGCTAAACCCTCACGTCTAAGAATGAGCCCAGAGTTCTGGAGAATGTTGGACTTGCAGATACGAGGTATGATATACCTGTAGCGGCCGTACCGGAAGCAAGGGAGAGACGAGATGCTCATGCGCGTGGTAAAGCAGACACTGTGTGCGCCGCTCAGGGTTTCGCTACTGGGAAAGCGTGTGCACCTTCGCACACACCACCCACCGCTGAGTCAAAGGTTGGAGCGGACAGGCGTTCAGATTGTACGCAACCGGTGGAACTACAGTCACCTGGGCACTCGCAGGTCGAGTCTATGCTGGCGTGTGCTACAAAGCCACAGACCGTCAGGAAGGAGAACGCGGCAAGTGATAGTATATGTGTGCTAGCGAACACTACGGCGCAGGTCGAGTCAGGCCAATCGGATGCAATCAGATGGCAAGAAGTTCGGTACCGGCGCGTTGGTGGATGTGACTGAGGTTGTGGTATCGTTTTAGGGAGAGTCTCGGCTCAATCTGTTGAGAGGTGAATGCCCTGAGCCGGTCAAGGAAGTACTGAAGCAGATGCCCAAGAAGAGATTGACACACATGTGTCCCATCACAGATTGCGATGAAACGTTCGCAGGGAGGGGGCTTATAATGAAACATTTCGCGGCATGCCATAACTACTCAGCGAATGCACCGAAGGCGAACAAAGGACGTCGATATCCATGTCGATACTGCACCAAAACGTTCGCTCTGGCACTGCAATGCGCACGCCATGAGATTGAGATCCATCCCATTGTCAAATGCGATGTGGTGGATTGTGAGGTGGTTTTGCATGGCGTTCGTGCCTTGAATCGGCACAGATTAGATGTGCATCGGTTTAGTGTGTGTCCCTGGGTAGGCTGTGGTCAGCCCTATAGCAGGGGAACTGGGAAGGCATCGGAAGGAACACCATACGGTCAATCCTGAGCGATGCTTGTACTATCATCAGTGTAGGTGTAGCTGAGTTCTGACAGATAAGGGAGAATGGCCTTCTTCGGCGCAGTATGAAAAATGCCACGAAAGGATCAAAGAGTGTCGCTTTTGCGCTGCTAAGATGCCGAGCAAATCTCAGATGCAGAAACATGCAATGGTGTGTGGATGGACAACTGGTTGAAGGTCGGTAGTGTCACACCACGGTCACTGCCGTCTGTTCAGAGGAAGACGGTATCGATGGCTGTGGCAAGACCCGCGCACACCAACTGCTACGCTTGCCAGGTCTGAGTCTTCGCATCGATTGGGTCACATTGCTTTAAATATGACATAGAAAGGCCGACACCTCGTGTGAAGTTATTGCGGGTGTAGCACACCCGGCCGTGACTGTGAAAACTTTAGAAGGCGAATTTCAGGACAACCCCACTAATGACACAGAAGGCGTGCGAGATATGTCCGGTAGATGGCCGTTAATGCGCAAACAGTAGAGCAGTCAGTCATGCTTGGGTGGATCTGGCTTGCTAAGACACCTTGGCCTTACGTAAGAGCACGACTAACGACCGATAAAAGTTGCAAACATGACACACGTAAGTGCTCAGTGGCTATGTGTTTTGTTTCTGATAAAGAGTTTAATCGGCGCTAACGTTACGTGCTTGTCACATTTGTGATATGAAGTGCTCAGTTGTGATTCGATAAGTTGCTTAAATCTTGTGTATTGTTTTGCTCTCATATTGCGGCACGGAGCCATACTATATGTTAGATAATATCTACATATTATATGTTAGGTAATATTTACATATTATATGTTAGATAATATCTACATATTATATGTTAGATAATATCTACATATTATATGTTAGATAATATCTACATATTATATGTTAGATAACATCTACATATTATATGTTAGATAATATCTACATATTATATGTTAGATAATATCTACATATTATATGTTAGATAATATCTACATATTATATGTTAGATAATATCTACATATCATATGTCAGATTATATCTACATATTATATGTTACATAATATCTACATATTATATGTTACACAATATCTACATATTATGTTACATAATATCTACATATCATATGTCAGATAATATCTACATATTAAATGTTAGATAAATCTACTGAGTCAATACATATCTGTGGTTTACAACAGCCACACAACAATTTATGTTTTAGTCTAGACATGGCTTTACACAGTAAAGCGCAAGACTTCGAATAGAACGCTTACTTCTGTCACACTCAGGCAAAAGAAACACTATACACTATACTGATCTTAAGAACTTCGTGCTAGTATGGCTCTTCTGCTTTTGAGGTATAACTCAACAACACACGTACATTTGCGTCTCCGCCCTGGTCGCTGCACACGCCGGATCGTTCCCGCGTAAATGCCGTTGCCATGACAACGTATACACGCACTGTATTCTCCCGGCGCATTGGCCTTGCATCTCTGTTTCTGTGTGCCTGACTTTTGTCCGCCAATCCGAGCTCAATAGGCCCTACAGCACTCGCATGATCGCCTTCGTACGCTCTCACTGTATCAGAAGTGGTATATATCACCACTCCCATCGCCCTGTGACAGACAGCTCAGCACCCACTACTTGATCCGGCAAACTATGCCTTTAAAACACCCCCGCTCACCCGTTCGATAGCCTCCGGATAGTACGCAAACAAGCACAGGCTGGCGTAAACCGTGTGCCGGTAACTAGATACTGCTAGTGCCCTAACGTGTAATAGAATAAACGTAATGTGTGTGTATGTGCCTTGGTTGTGCTGCTGATGTGATACTACTTCTTAGAGTAATAGAATATACGTATGTGTATGTATGTGCACAACGTACTAGAAAATACGTAATGTGTGTGTGTGCCATGGTTGTGCTGCTGTGTGTGTGGGTGCACCACCTGCCTTGGCCGTGTCTGTAGCTTATTCCCTAGCCCCTATTCGAGTGGCTGGTTGATGCGGCTATGGTGGCTCTGGGGTTTCTCCCGTTGGATCGCCTGTTGCGCCCTCATATCCCTCCCACACACATTTGACTCCGACTTGTTCTAGGATTTTCTAAAGACCCTAAACCCTTCAACACATTCGCGGTACGTCTGGAAGCACGCAGGCAACTCCAGCGCTTAGGTTACATACCTACCTACATGTCCTCCAGTCATACGCTCAAGTTATATACCTACCTACATGTCCTCCTGTCATGCGCTCAGGTTATACACCTACCTACATATCCTCCAGTCATGCGCTCAGGTTATACACCTACCTACATGACCTCCAGTCATGCGCTCAGGTTATATACCTACCTACATGTCCTCCAGTCATGCGCTCAGTTTATATACCTACCTACATGTCCTCCAGTCATGCGCTCAGGTTACATACCTACCTACATGTCAAAACAGCAAACAACAAAACACGCCACCACCCATACAATTGGGTACAAACCAACCCCGTGTTCTGGAGAAGGCTGTGTGTCGGTGGGTGCAGTTCAGCCCTAAATAATAGAGTGTACATTTGTACTGGGCAGAGCTTTGGCCCCGTTGTGGCATCACTGAGCGCCCTCAAACCTGTGTGCCTGTCCTGCTATGTGATAAGAGGACATGCCCTGGGTCTCACTGTGTGGTTGGCGTGGACCCTGTTTGATGTGTTTCGGACAGAATAAGCCCTAAAACCCTAAAAGGGATGTGCAGTCATCCATCAACTACTGACTTGGAATGACTCGTGTATCACTACCAAAATACGAGCACAGAGTTGTGCCAATACACACCACCCCACGAACATACGGGCGGAAGTGTACATGCACATACATAGTGACAAGCACACACACCCCACGGCAAATACGCACGTCAATACGAGCACAGAGTTGTGCCAATACACAACGTCCAGAATGCACATGCATGTGCGGGGTTTTTAAGGTTTTCAGAGCTTTCAGGGCTTTTAGGGTTTTCAGGACTTGGGTTTTAGGGATTTTAGGGTGCAAAGTCCCCTCCGCAGCAATAGACCGTAGCGCACACCCGCTGAATGCCCTGCACACGTGCGGCGACGTACGTAGACAGCAACAAAGCCGTCAGTATCACACCCACAGAGTCACACCAGCACGTGTCTTTTGAAGTCGCCTGGTCAGCCTGTAGTACAGCTCACAGTCTAACAGTATCACACCCACACAGTCACACCAGCACGTGTCTGTTGAAGTCGCCTGGTCAGCCTGTAGTACAGCTCGCAGTCTCACAGTATCACACCCACACAGTCACACCAGCACGTGTCTGTTGAAGTCGCCTGGTCAGCCTGCAGTACAGCTCACAGTCTCACATGAGATGAGCCGAGGCAGACACTGCAGAACACAGCTCCTTACCTCCAATACGTCACCTGCAACCCAACCACCCCTACCTACACCCTCATATGTCATCGTCTGTGCCATCCAACCCCGACAGTTCGGTATCCTCGCCCTCCCCATCTCCATACCCATCCGCCTCATCCGCCCCCTTAAAGTCTAGTCGTCGCTGCACAGTACTCTTCGCACCACCCACATGCTGTGCTTGTGCACGCCCCTGGGCATTTGCCTGGGCGTGTGCCTGTGCGTGTGCCTGTGCGTGTGACAACGCTTTTCCGTCTCTGAGCGAGGCCTGTCTCTCCAGTGTGGTATTGGGTGTGTTGCTGGACGCTCGGTCGTGCATGGACAGTTTGCGTTGCCGTTTGGCTTGTACGCGTTTCTCCTTCGCATCAGACACCGCCAGAGTCTGTATATGTATGTGTGGGGAGGGAGGGGGTGTGTTTGAGTATATGTTCGTGTTTCTATTTCTAGTCCGTGCGTGTGAGAAAAACCAGGTTAGAGCGCGCAAGGATGCGACATACAAGCACACGCGTACCAATTCGTGCAGGGCTTTTGTGCATGACTTTCATCCGCCGCAGCGATGTCCTCACACACTCGGAAAGGTGTGCTACAGAGGTACTACTAAACCATTGCATTCAAAGCATCTGTCTATAAACAGGCGACGTAAATCCTCGCGAGCGGCTACAGAAACACGAATATACCCGAGACAACGGGACTATGTGTAACGCCCTGAAGATGTCGCTGGTGGCACTGATGGAGGACCATTGTGTGTAATTACAGGACACATTCACAGTCTCCATACCAACAACAACAACCCACCTCCTAGTCATCCCACCTCGGCTGCTACAAAGCTTGTGACGAGCACTGGCAGCACGGAATATAGCAGACACGGCTAGCGTACCATACGACAACCCCAACACGTGACACACTATTCACCACTCTCATCCACGCAGCACACACACACACACAGACCTCTCCACACATACACACACGGAATCATACACACACGCACACACGCACACCTTCACTCACGCACACACGCACACCTCCACACACACTCGCATCTCCATGCACACACACGCCTCTATACATCTCACTCACACAGCACACGCACACCTCCACACACACTCACACCTCCAAACACACACACACCTCTATACATCTCCAAACACAGCACACGCACACACACCTCTATCCATCGCCATATCTTATTGACTATCGGAGAGGCCTTGAGCGACCGAACGAAGTAGAAGACGAAGCTAACATTGTACACCACCACAATGGGTGTGTTGAGCCAGATGAACCCGTTAGACCGGCCAATGGGATCTAGCTCCGTCACGCCAATGCTGTGAGTCATCACATTGAGCGCTGAGCTGAAGAACAGCAGCACCAGCACGTGGCCCATCATCTGTCGATTGGGTGTGAGTGCGTGTGAGTGTCCACGTAGGTGAGGAGTACGTCCCATGTGTGTGTATGTATGCCTAACTATTTAATATATATCATCTGTCGATTGGGTGTGAGTGAGTGTGAGTGTTCACATAGGTGAGAAGTACGTCTGATGTGTGTGTGTGTATGCCCAACCATTTGAGATATATCATCTGTCGATTGGGTGTGAGTGCGTGTGAGTGTTCCTATAGGTGAGAAGTACGTCCGATGTGTGTGTATGTATGCCCAACCATTTAAGATATATCATCTGTCGATTGGGTGTGAGTGCGTGTGAGTGTTCACATAGGTGAGAAGTACGTCCGATGTGTGTGTATGTATGCCTAACCGTATACGATATGCTCTGGTTGGCACATGGGGGATGGTTTATAGTGTCGTCCAAGAGGGGGATGTAAGTGCGCGTTCACATAGGTGAGGGTACGTTGATGTGTACGCATCCATAAAGAACCTCTCGCATATTCCCGTTGACATTGCCATATTATGTACATAATATGTACATACTATGTACATACTATGCACATACTATGTAGCTATCGCCAGCTCATGGCCAGCATACCAAGTTGAATGTGCATTCCAAAGTCACTGAAGTGGAAAACAACGTATGTACAAATCATATAATAAGAGGTGCTACCATGCAAAGGATATAATACTACGCTCAACTACCAACGCCATCCAGCCATCGGTCGCACCCCCACTCATACCGCATATTTGTTGACTGAGTGCGGCAGGGGTGTGTATGGCTTTATCACATCCAGCGAATAGAAGCCCACCACCCCCGTCACCATGTAGTACAGCACCAGCACACACTCGAGTATAGCCCCATGGTAGCTGAAGATGGACAGGGACTGCCGGCCAAAGCGATGTTGACTCAGGACGTGTTGGTACTCTCCCCTCTGGAGTATGGTATAGGAGATGCGTGTGTGTTATACTGATGTGTAGAGTATCGATTGTCTGGTTGGGTTGTTGTTTGCCAGAGGCGAGTATGAAGACAAGATGATATAGATGGAAGTATGGTGTATGACGTGATAGGGTGTGTTACGGCCCAGTAACGGTAAGCTGAACGGTGGCCGCTAGTAGTACAAAAATAGCTTCTGGTTAATGTCAGAAGATTCATGA
>NW_014040476.1:60341-62616 GCF_001186125.1 Sphaeroforma arctica JP610 | reverse complement strand
GTACACACCTGAGATAGTATCATAGATATATGTATGTATGATTGTATGTATGTATGTATGTATGCATATATATATATATATGTGGGTGTATGTGTGTGTATGTGTGCATGTATGTATGTATATTATATATATATATATGTGTGTGTGTGTGTGTGTGTGTGTGTGTATGTATATTTATATCATTAATATTACTATTATTATTGTCATAATTGTTATTATTATTTTTATTATTATATTTATTTATTTTATTATATATACATATATATAAAAATATATATATCTGTGCGTTTGTGTGTGCGTACGTGTGTGTAAGTGTGTAAGTGTTATATATTTTTGTGTTAGTTATAAGTATATATATATATGTGTCTGTGTGTGTGTTAATTATAAGTATATATGTATATCTTTGTGTTAGTTTTAAGCATATACATACATCTTTGTGTAAGTTATAAGTATATACATATATCTTTGTGTTAGTTACAAGTATATACATATATATTTGTGTCTACGTGCACGTATTTATACCACAAGGGACAGACCCGTAGATACGATTTTGTGAGGTAGATCTGTTGAATCCTCCAAGTAGGATGTTTCTCTGTGCATACCCATATTCCCGACGAATCCTTGCATACATACATATTTAAACTCTCCGCGGAGTGTGGTAGTGAATGGTTGTGAGTATATATCTTGAGATACATACGGTTGTGGTTTAGGGTTGTTGTGTACACATTTATTAAACTTGTCGTGGAATGGTCACTCGAAGTCAGTCCCCATTGGCCTGTGCTTGTTCTGTTTGCTGCGTTATCTTCTGGCGGCTGTGTCGGGGCTGTTCACATTTCATAGTATTGTTTGTAGTCAACACACCTACGCACAACCACGTAGAGAGCTACAGACGAACATGAGTGGATAAGTGATGGGTGATATTAAACAGTGTGTGTTGTATAAGTAATGGGAAAACATAACAGTGTGTGCATTGTGCAACAGTTGACGTGTACAGTGGATAATTAGTTGGCTCATTGAACAAGCGCCGACGCTGCATTTATCTGATGTTATGGAAGTAAAATACTCGCGCCTGAATACTATGTACCATCTGCTACATATACAACACAAAATTTATGCCTAGGCAAGGATGTCAAGCAACTCAGGTATGTTCTCCTATATCCAAATGCCGTGGCTACACTTATCCGATACTTTCCCACAGACACCACCCGCGCCTGAACTCCAATCTCTGTACGACTATAGGACATGGTAGCCGACCTGCCCCCGCACATACGACGCGTACTGACAGGCAAAGATGTCAAGCAACTCAGCTACGTGCTGCTACACCCCAGTGTAGTCGCAACACTCATCCAGCTGAGCATGAAGCAAAAGGTTGCGATGCGCAAACACGCCACCAAACGCGACGAGCATGTGGCACAGCAGTTGCAGGAGAGGTGAGGGCCTTCGGTGGCTGTGTAGGGATTTGGGGATCAGAGGTCAGGATTAGGTTATTTGTGGTTACCTGAAGAGATATATGGACTAAAACCCAGCCCCTAAAACAACCTGAACGCGCGTTTGTGGTTACCTGAAGGGATATATGGACTAAAACCCAGTCCCTAAAGCAAGCTGAGACGCGATACTCGTACGTGTTTCCGACAGGCACAGGGCATTGTGGGTTTGATTGCTTGGCTGTGGCTCCTTTTAGAGCGCTCGTTAGTTATTGGCGTTTAACCGCCGATTCGAATCGGACAGTTCGGCACCTTCTACTCACATTCGATGGACGCGAATGTAAGCGAACGCTCACACACCCCGTAACTAGTAGCAGATGTCGAAGCATCATTTATGAGCCAGCTAACTCCATGCGTACTATCACGTAGTGTGCGTTTGAATTGGCCTTCTTCTCGTTCGTTGTGTCTTGTTGCCGTGAAACCTATTAAAAACTGTCAATTACACGACAGGTTCGACTGCTGTATGTGTGATAGCTTTTATCCCACGTACCAGACATATCGGATGTCTATCTCCTTGGCTGTGTGATTGAACGATACCCACCCCATTGTACACAAAATATACCTGGTTATATAATAATCGCGCCGGATAAAGACTGCTGCATACTTATCTTTGCTTTTACCAAACTTTATACCTAGGAAGAATTTGGTGGATGCCGATACACCCGATGCAGAGCTTGAGAGCTACGACGACGCATGTGCAGAAGAACTGAAACAAGCAGATACAGAGACAATTAGGTAGATGTCTATTGTTTGTGCACTTCACTTAGTAAATATTGCTTATTAATGTATTC
>NW_014040476.1:49782-59950 GCF_001186125.1 Sphaeroforma arctica JP610 | reverse complement strand
GTACATGTGTGTGTGTGTGTGTGTGTGTGCGTGTTCAAATGTATATGTGCACCGGTCTTATATGTTAATTATTTACTCATTGCGCGATACTCGCGAGTAGATTTGATTGTTATGGCTATTCGTTGACGCCGTCCACATATGCAAGGTCCTCAAGCAATTATAAGTATGCATAGCTTGGCATAAGTGTGAAGTGCGGCTTGGTGGGGTAGTTTGCGCATCTGTGCTCGTACTCCCTGTGTCTGTCTATCATGAGTATGTATTCTACTGGTATTCTACTGAAATGGCACTGGGTGTCATGTTAAGAAAGTGTACTACTGGTGGTCAGCGGCTTGGTATGCGATGAAGCTCTAACGTTCTGTGACCACCCCATATGTATGTGCGTAGTATTACTGCTTTGCGGGACATAAGGTCTCGCTGACCGAATGAACCGTTGCAGATATTGTGACATCCACAATGGGATAACTTTTTTCCTGAGTGTATTGGTCCGTGCGAACTATTCTCCCACGACCATCGCATACCCAACGCTTCAGAAATGCCGAGTCCTGTTCCGCGCCTGACTATTAATTGCCAACCGATGAGGTAACCCTTTCATGCCGGCTGAAATGCCTCTGTAGTCTACGCTTAGTAGATGTGTTGGTTTAATCGCATCCTCTTCGTTTTACACTTGTATTCAATTCGCCATAGAGCGCTGGACGCGCTAGTTGTTGAGCAGCAGTTGGCTCTGGGCCAGTTGAAAGTTCCGGGGTTCTGGGTGTCGCAGGACAGGGATGTTATTACGTAAGTGTTCGCAGTTGTAAATCATCTCGTTCTAGGCATATGGTGGTTTGCTACGAGTATAATATTTTGCTATGTATTAAACATCGTCAAGTACGATTCCAATTACCGCTGACTTGTTACTGTGTCGCTTTCTGATTTTTAAAACAGTGTACAGATGGCCATCTTGGGTTGTCTCTCTCAATTGATTTCCGGTGGCGTTTGAGGCTCGCTTTGGTAATGACGTACGAGGGAACTTCTGGAATTCAACTCGTATATATACATATATATATATATAGACCATATACGCTGATCGATGTGTATCCGAGTGCCGACACATCTCGAGAGAAGATGTGACGCTGACATGATTCGTATCACTCCGGTGGAGCTGGCTGGGAGTTCTACATCTGTGACTGTAGGGATAGCGCATCTATGGCTGTTCCGTAGTATATACCTAGTTATATATTAAGAAGCATGGTTGAGAAATCCGTTTAAAAGTGGTATTCGCTGATGACCCGTGATCTGGCTATGAGACTATATCAGCAACGTGCCAATGGAACGTGGGACGAGAGAACGGTATCGGCGAATGTCCGCCAGCCTGCGATAGTGTAAAGGGTCGTATGCTACAGCTTTCGGATTTTGTTAACGTATTGTGTGCGCGATATGGATAACACTGACACTCACAGTTACAGTAGGGTGTTCCGTAGCTACTCAGTGCTTACGCTCGGCGCTGATTTAAAACCCGCGATTATAGTTAACTGATATAATTAATTGTGAACGACGTATGGGAGACCCCGATGGAGATTCGGGAGTACAGAGATGCCGTATTGGAATGCTTTATGTAGTCGCGTGCCTGGCAAGGCAGATGAAATGAGCGACTTTGACTGTCGACATCGATGTCAATGATGCAAAAGCCGATCTCTTTGCTGGTGGAATGTGCAGACTTGAGCACAATCAAATGGTTGCATATACGCAGTAGGTTGTTAGTGTAGTCTAATACATGGTTCGAGAGCACCTTCGTGATCATCCTTTATGGCCAAAGACCAAGTACTGGGCTGATCAAAACCATCCAGCAGTGAGTTGAGAAGTGCTCTGGAGGGAAACTAACAGGGATTCGATATCAATAAACTGAACTATATTTGCTGGTCATGCACTGAGATCGTCCGCCCTGCTCATTAGTGTATTGAACCTGCTCAGACATTCGCACAGTATTAATATCAACGCATACGAGTTGTTTGATTTAGTATATCTATATATGCCTTCCTTTGGAAGTACTTAATGGTACTCTTGAAGAAATGCATGTGTTCTAGGTATACAAAAAATAATATATAAACTATATATATATATATCTGTGTATACATCCTACCGTACATATATTTTGTATATTGACATACTGCTGCGTATGTATAACATAGTACAATAAATTGCTGTAGAGCCCAAGACGAACAAACCACGCGATACAGCCGGCGCACAAGAATGATATATATGGTCGAGAGGTACGGAGGGAATACTGGCAACTGAATTTGAAGTGCCTCGGCATTGGAACCCGTATACTGTTTAGATATCATCGTTCAAAGCACACGAGTGATCGTATCCTCAGTAGAGATCGCTATATGTGTAGATACTATTGAAGATGGAATTGTGTGTACGCATCTAAAAATAAAACCCATATTTTCAATGTATGTACTGCATGCCATACGCTGAGAGAACTCTATAAATACGTATTTGTATGTTTACAGTGATATAAGCGCGTTCACGGACGCCTATTCAATATCCATAAACAAATGGATCAGTAGAACGATCATTAAAATTCACAAGTGAGTGTTATGTGGATGACCGCAAATGTATGTATTTCTTTGTCTCAGCTGTGTTTTCTCCTGGTATACATACTTTTTAGCGGAATAGAAAAAGCTTTTTTTTTTATCAATATCAAATAGGTACTAGAAATTGCGACTGACAGCCCTGATCAATTAGCCCAAAACAGGGATCCTAGAGCCACAAGATGGGTCAAACCACCCGTTGGACACCTACTATTGCCACAAGGGTTCGGGTCGTATTCATTGACATCGATCTCGCAAATCGTGCTTGTTCTGCCCACACAGTTATAAGAAACGATTGTACCTCCAAAATTACACGTGTCGTATGGCACGGTATCTTCGAAAATGATCCTCTTCACTGTTCCCTTCCTCTAGTCGCGGATACAAGTATCGCAGTCAACATCTCTAATCCCAGAACTACGCTTGCATTAAACACCCAAGAATTCATCCGTGCATGTTTTGGCGTTTGCTATCACGCATATATATGCAGTAATGCACTCATTATTTTCCTGTGCGCACTTTTAATCCTGAACCCTCGATGCACACGTGCACGTGTAACTTCTATCCGCGTCGGTAGAATAGAAAGTACCGTTCATACACTCAAATCCGTCTGTACATACTCCAGCTGCCACGCTGGTGTTACGTGTAGTGTTGTTTAAAACACTATTGATGTCTCTGATCATGAACTCTATGCCCAACCAAAGTGTCGACCTATCGAATTGAGGATGCTGTACTGCATCAAATCTTCTGTGGCCTTGTATTGAACACTATGGTGTGTGTTGTGTATTGTTGTGGTTCCCTATCCCTTATTGAGCGTGTAACTTTCATGAAGTTTGAGACATAGGTCAAATCTCTTGTCTGGATGTTAGCTCACCGAAATTCTTGTCTATTTTATTGTGTAAATCTTATGACCTTTCTTTCTGGTCTGAAGTTGAACTTCACTAGTCAGGAGTTGCTAACCTTTGGCTTCCACTATGGTTACCCTCACTGGCTGATCTTATTTACTTAGTTCTCGATACTACAATACTGTTTTAGTCTAGATTTCCCCTTGACAAAATAAATCACTGATGACACTAATCTCTTAGTTATCAAAATATCTGTAATTGTTGAATCCACTGGCAATTCTTAAGAAAGACGCTGTTTCTTTTATCCCCAGTTTCGGTCCTTGTTCGCTTGACTGGGTGCGTACCTCCAGCCTTCTGCTAGCCACTGGTAATTAGTCCTTTCTCCTCGCTCCAAAGACTAGTTGTATATTTTAAAGTCGTAGATAATTAAAGCTCGAAGCAGTAGTTTTTTTGGTCAATTTCGCCACTCGCTCTTTCTATCTTAGCGCAGTGATATTTAATTAAAGCCCGCAATACCCTCGCTACGTGCAACATGCGTCGTGCAACATATGTAGCTTGCGAATTGTATGCTTGCTTCCAAGTATGCTTTTTCGAGTAAACTTTATGAAGAAATGGGCTGAAGAAACCTATATTTATTTGGTACACGACTTCATGGTTTCTTGTATTCTACAACGCGGGCCAAAGTATGGTATCATTTAAATAAATGTTTGTTCTCAGAGGAGTATCTGGCGATCGATGCTTTTCGGTTTACATGCCGGTCAAAGATGCCAATTGTACTGTCTGGATCAATGTTGTATTGCGGTGCGTTGTTACGCCTTATTAAACCATATAAGAAGGTGTACCCTTTGCTGAGGACTTATATCTTCAAATCTGCATATCTTTCAACAAGTGGATTTGTGCAGTGTGCTTTTGGTGGCACTTGCCTTGAGTTCACAGTACAACTTGAACCAATTTACGATATCTAAGTGGCGCAGTGCATTGTAATTTGATTGATAGTACATTCCGAGTGAAGGGTTGCGTTGCACGATTTGTAAATGAGATATTCCAGCCTCGTACGATATAGTTTAAGGATCTTACCTTTACACACAGAGTGCACATGAAATATTTCACTCGTCATTAAAATGTTTGTAATTGTTATAGCCTTACCTCTCTGCGTCAAGATATTGTTTTTTATTTACTATGAATGAACTTCGTGGACCTCCCAGTTGATTTGTAAGATTTGTGCGTTCAATCCCAATCGAGACCTGTTAAAGTATCCTCTATATTCACTTGCGCAAATGTGAACACCACACCGGCTATATAGTACATTGATAGGCTCCGCACTGTAAATATATGTATATATCGGTCAATTCATGTTGAACCTAAAACTTTGTACATATATTGTACGCGTGTCCGCGCTCAACAGGATGTGCAATCAGAATTATTTACCTGATGTTACAGTTGCCAACGGAAAAAGGTTAAATGAGAAGTAACTTTTCCAGATAAATTCAAAATACACTCTGCTCTCATTTACTTTTTCTATAGCCCGCCACATATTGGTTATTACGTGCGGCTGACTCCGGGTGTTATACACACTCCAACATTGCCATTTGGAAGAAAAAAATTGTGTTTATTTTTGCTGTCTCGCCCCAAGCACTAGAATTTGAAAAAGATAAGTGTATGTACATTCGATTTTGTATTGTGTCAGTGGTTGCGCATTTAAAGGTCAACCCGCTCACAATTATTTTCTCAGCCCAAGCTTCAAACGTGAATTTACTGATCACTTCTTCCCATCAATCTTTCCTGAACCACTACAGCGACTATGAGAGCCATACCATATGTTCATACATTGTATCATGCATACTTGCCATTTTTGAAATATATAATATTATCCCTACACAGACCTCTAGATGAAAGACAAATCGTGGAAGCATTTTTTTAAAAACCCACAAGACATACACGCACTCGCAAGGTACAATGGACGCACAATGATCATATACTATCAAAGTATACACGAAAAAGCAGCACAATCCAAAACATGACGGAACGAATGTTTCGAACAAAGTTCCTAAAACAAACTCGATGTCGTATATATTCCTTCCTGGAGAGGTGACTGGATAAACAACACGAATTTTGAATTATTTCGATGTGAAGCAAAAGAAGGCAAAATGTCATGTACACTAAGTAAGATGTAAATGTAGAACTTAAGGAATTTGAGATCTACACAAGGAATGTAAGAATTTACCCCTAAGTCCCAAAAACAAAGTAAAATAAGAATATTTTATTGGATAGAAGTATACAACTGATCCCAACTACTTTGAGCTTTAAGAATTTACGTTCAAGTAAAACAAAATATGCAACCTTCACGGTTAAGAGACAATGAATATAATTTAATAAGATACGCGATCAGGGGAGCATCACCCCCGCCGATTCACTCCTACACGAGTAGTAAGGGTTCATACTATTGAATCTGGTATGTGATCATATGGGTATATAATATTGTGTGATATATAATTTAGAAGCAGAACTTCTTCTTCTGATTTCTGAATAAGTTTAATATTACTCACCAACCCAAGTTAAGGGCAAATTGAATCAAAGATGGCATCTAATCAAGCTAACAATTACGCTATGTGCGAATTCCATGATCTAAGTACGGAATGCCTACGCGTCAAGATTGACTTTGACCATCTATTCTCAGAAACTACTAAAAGCATCGATATTGAAGGACTACTGCCCGAACATCAGAATACGCTGAAGTCAGCTACTTCACATGGTGATTCAATTTTATATGACCTCAATAGGGATAATATTATTTATTTCAAAAATGGCAAGTATATATAATACAATGTATGAACATATCGGATGTATGCACCCGTTCCGAAACACCTACGTTGGTCAGTTCATAAGCTAATGATGACCAAATTCCCTAGACATCTGGAATACCTGAAGAAGGTGATTCCAGGTAAATTACCTATTGCTAAAGAAGTGAGTGCCGCTAATTTTGAAACTTCTTTTACTAAAGACCGTATACCGGAGAACTGAACGATTCATGAGTCAAACAATGAAGATTTTGGCCACATATTACCCAATCCCTCAAGCCGGACGTGGTCGAGCTGCGGTGCTCAATCTCCAACAGCACGGTATCACGGGAGAACGTCGGAATGCGTTGCTGGAATGGGTTGAAGGCAGTGAGATGTTCAACAACTTGGAGGATATGCTGCCGGATACTATAGTGCCCGCCATAGTATTGACAATGTAAATTTCGTATTTCAGTAGGATTACACGCGCTCGTATTAAAAAGGAACTGGAGAATCGAGCTGAATTCGTATTATCAACTGAAAATGAGGTTAACATATTTTTCAACGAGATTAATCCTAAGCTGAAAGTAGCAAAAATGGCGCCACGAGATGAGGTTCAATACCTTACATCCAAGTTCCCTAGTAATATGGCACAGCATATATTTTTTTGTCGAAGGCGACGGAAGCGACTAATTTCTGGTCATGCGCTCTGGAACACGTCAGTCAGTATGGCCCGTCTATGGCAAAAGTGAACCAAGTATCTAAAGTACTGAATACAAAGGTGGGGGAAGAAAATTCCTACTATTGTACGGAGTATGGCCAAAATTCTTCCCATGACACTTGTTTCAAGCTGCGAAATAATGAGAGACCTTTTATCTGGAACACGTCAGTCTGTATGGCCCGTCTATGGAAAAAGTGAACCAAGTATCTAAAGTACTGAATACAAAGGTGGGGGAAGAAAATTCCTACTATTGTACGGAGTATGGTCAAAATTCTTCCCATGACACCGCTCGTTGTTTCAAGCTGCGAAATAGTGAGAGACCTTTTTAATGGAAAGGAGAACCATCATTTTAATAACAACAAGAAACCTCGGTCAATCTCCTATGATAGGCCTATGAGAAGGGAATGTTTCCTTTGCATGTCTGGCACAAAAATAGTTAAGGAATGTGTTGGACGTACACTGATAGACGCAATCAAAGCGAAGGTAACTGAGCCTCCTACTGTATCAGGAAATTATTGTGGAAGGTGCAAGGGCATGCAAGATATAAGATCCTGCGCAATTACTCCTTCATTGTTACGGGGTATTTACATGGGCCAACGCGAAGAAGTGAAAAAGGTCTTTAAGATCAATGTGACCATTGAGGAAGAATTACTCGAATATGATGATGTCGATACCAACATTGATACTGACATGGCCAATACAGGGAATGACAACAACGAAATTTCTGTAAAGAAAGTATTGACGATGGAGGATTTCTTGGATAGACAATCCTCAAGTGAACATGTAAACGCATGTCTGATATACAATGTATGGGTGTGAGACACTGAATTGCTTTATGTATATATCTGAAATGGTTTTTCTGAAGTATATAGAGATGAATATAATGAATAAAGGAACATTCGCGTTAGTGGACAGCGGAGCTAAAATTTCCTTATGTACAGAACAGGTCTTGATTCATTTATACAACGAAGATGAATCACGTATATTAAAAGTAATAGAGAAAAACACACCCATACATGGATTAAATGAAACGTTGTTTTCCAAATGGATTGTAAGGTTTAGATTGCAGATACAAGGTTATGAATTTGGCCAGACTTTTATGGTAGTGGACAAGCTACCATCCAAAAATACAGACTTCTTGCTGGGTGTCGATTGGCATGATGCCTTTATAAAAATGGAAGACCTGCAAAAATGGCGGTTTACTACGAATGATAATCAAGTATTACAATACATTCGAAACTCGGCAAATATCAACTCCATGCGCAAGATTAAAGAAGCCCATCAGATTAATGAACACACAAATGATGCGAGTAGCAGGCTGTTACACAATTCCTCCCAAATATTCACGGGTAGTCAAAATTTAAAACCGATAAGATAAAAGAAGTTTACCTATATGTGCATTTAT
Source organism: Sphaeroforma arctica JP610 (assembly GCF_001186125.1). Classification (NCBI taxonomy): domain Eukaryota; class Ichthyosporea; order Ichthyophonida; genus Sphaeroforma; species Sphaeroforma arctica. The sequence continues at coordinate 51,632 of NW_014040476.1, read as the reverse complement.
GGCTAATGAAGTATGTTCATACATTGTATCATACATACTTGCCATTTTTGAAATAAATATTAGTATCCCTAATGAAGGCATGGAGGATAAATTGGCACCGTGCATGATTCAAGGCACTAATCGTAAGGGAGTTTTTAAATCAATCATTACCAATCTAGGAGATAGACCTCTGATGATTAATAATGTGATAGTAGGAAATCTGGATCATATAGACGTTGATCAAGTGTGTAAGACATACACAAATTAAGAATGCCAGAAGGCTATTACTAATGTAAAGCAAAGTGAACAACATGATGATACGTGTTATCCCAAGGCAGTCGAAGAACTTGATAAGCTCTCAGAAGCTGAACGAAAATCCTAGGATATATACATCCTAAGAATTTAACTGAAGACCAATGTAAAAGGGTCGAATTACTTTTGATTAAGCATAGGAAGCTATTCGATCATGATCGGAGGGATCATCAGTTTCTTACACAGGATCCAGTAAAGTTGAATATTAAAAGGAATACGGATCCTATACATATTAGACAATATCCTATGTTTAAGACAGATACAGCAAGATGTATACGGAAAAAAAATGATATAAAGTATACTAGATAACAAAATTATGAAGCACAGTGACTCACCCTACAGTAGCCCCGTGTTAATTGTACCCAAACCCCACTAAGAAGGTAAATGGCAATTGGTGATTTCCGTAAACTCAACATGTCAATAGAATCGCGTGACTGGCCACTTATATCTATATTGGAAGCTGCCGAGAAGTTTAAAGGTTGTGCATATTATAGCGCATGGGACCAAAAAAATGGATATTGGACGGTCCTGGTGGACAAAGAGAGTCGTAAGTTTCTAGCATTTAGCACAAGCAATGCTAAATATCAATTCAAATGCTTTCCGCAACGTCTCAAAGTCAGCGGACCTCTGTATTGTAAAAGCGTGGCTCCAATATTACAAACGAGATCTAGGACTATCAATTATGTTGATGATGACGCCACAGCAGGAATTACATTCGAAGAATGTCTGCATAATACGGATCTGGCATTTACTGCCTCAACAAGTCTAGGGGTGCTGTTAAAAGGGAGCAAAACAGCGATTGGACAGGATCAAGCTGAGATCCTAGGATATCAATTTGATATCAATGGGATGTCTGTTCTTAAACACAGATATCAGCAAATATCACAATGGCCTAAACCCAAAAACACGAATGATTGAGGCAATTTCTAGGCCTGTGTAATTATGTTAGGAGATATATATCTATCTATGCTAGAATCCCTTATTCTCTATACAGGAAGTTAGGAGGCAAGCATAACGCGAAAAACAAACTGACGATAGTTACACTCAAATGGGATGAGGACATGGTACAGGCGTTTATGAAAGTCAAAAAGGCGTTGATCACTTCAGCATTGTCTTTCCCTGACTATTTAAGTAGTGCTAGCCCCTTTAGAGTAAAGGTGGACGCATGTAAGGTAAGAGGAGAATGTGTATTAACACAAATGCAGAAGGATGAAACTGGCGTAATGTTGGAAAGAACGTTAGCATATTTTTCACGGGCATTCAAAAAGAATGAACTGCTATGGCATATATCCAACGAAGCACATGCCATAGTATGGGCATGCACGGAGGTATGCCATAGATTCATATATGGCCGTCAATTTGAGGTGTGGACGGATCAAAGGCCTAATTGTGCGATGCAAAAGAATAGGATGGCAAACGAACGTCTCCTTACATGGTCTTGTGATTTACAAGAATATAGCATGGTCATCAAATACAAGACTGGTGAAAGCTGGCGCAGTTTCACGTCTTGCTTATATACAAAATAAGTATGAAAACAAGACCATGTATAAAGTGTAAAC
>NW_014040476.1:47576-48413 GCF_001186125.1 Sphaeroforma arctica JP610 | reverse complement strand
TTGCTTATATACAAAAAAAAGTACGAAAACAAGACCATGTATCAAGCAGATATTGGTCACTTATCCGCTAATGTTTACGGGCAGACACTGAAGGTGAATGTTCTATCTCACGCGGGTCCACAACTAGAGGCTATGAAAAGTATTCAAATGCATGACGAAGAATTTCAGTTCATACGTCAATATATAGATCTCATGCGCCGTGGAAATGATAACGTATCGCTGTCTAATATAGCAGACACATTGGATATAGCAGACACATTGGATATGACACGAAAGGGAGTAAGACGGCTAAGAACACAAGCCAAAACTTATTTTATCGATGATGATGGCATAATTAGACACAATAGTGGAGAGCCCTGGCAATATTATTGGCCTAAAGCATTGAGGCAAAAATATCTAATCAATGCTCATGACATCCCTATGGCAGGACACCATGGGATGCATGGGACTCATTATCGACTGTCAAAAATATGTTTCTGGCCGAAAAGGTTGCAAGAAATCAAAATACATATTCAATCGTCTAATACGTGTAAGACACAAAATCAAGATAAGCACCTAAAAATATGTCCACCATCTTATGAGGTGTTTATGCCCAAGTTGTTTGAGAAGACTGCAGTTGACGTACAAGGCCCGTTTCCAACAATATCACGAGGTAATACATATATTCTAACATTTGTATGATACTATACGAATTATGCCAAAGGATTTTGCGTTCAGGATATAACGAGAGCAAATATAGCGCGTTTATCTGTACGAAAGATACTCCTGATATTTGAAGGCGTACGAGAACGTATCTCGGATCGGGGTTCCGACTTCCTATCAGAAATTGTCCGAGCG
>NW_014040476.1:40892-46869 GCF_001186125.1 Sphaeroforma arctica JP610 | reverse complement strand
ATCAGCAGGACCCTGAGTGCTTAGTTTTTTATATCTCCTTTATTATCAATAGATTCCAGTTCCAGAGTGATCCTACCCTGTGACTTAAATACCTAAAAAGATAGCTAACGTATTTGCGTTTTTACTGACATTGTATTGTCTGTAAATGGGCTTTATATATGCTATTTAACCGGGTATTCTACTAGACAAGTTCAAATTTTCTTAAGAACATTCTCAGAACCATATAATCATAGCTTAGTAGCAAATAACAATTTATAATAATGTCCTAGGCAGACCAGAGGCATATATAACGGTTTCCCCTATAATATCCGACGACGAAATTTCCGGGAAGGGCAAGGAAAAGGATGCCCTTGTTTAAAGGATGGCTATATGAGGTATCCGAAGAATATTTCGGGGGCTGTAGGAGATTCAAGAGACTCTGAAGGAGATTCCGGAGACTCTTGGAGGATAATACCCTACTATTCCAGTGAAATGAATAACTCCAGAAGTTGAAGCGACAGCTCACGCGTTCAAGTCCCCCCGAGGGCCCCTTCGGTCAGGGCATCCCATGCCCCTACCCTCCACTACGTGTAGGAGGGAAAGCAGGGTACTCCACTCAAGTGGACTAAGATGCCCCTTGTTGCCCACCGCTATCCCTCCTTATCATTAGCGAAAATATAACCTTTTCGTAGATCCGGAGGAACAAATCTTACATCACGAGAAATAACCACATGTAACTTCTATTGTTTACCACTATGTATTCTATTGTTTACGGCTAATTGTGTATCTAATCCTTTTTGTTTCCGTAGATTTCATACCTCAGCGTCAGTTGCAACCCAGAAATTTTGCTTTCTCTTCGGTATTCCACTATTCCTCTAAATATTAAAATTGAACCTTTTAGTACTACTCTTGGAATATTCCAGAAACATCTGTTGCACCCAAGCTCTACCACTTCTCTACATATCCCTAAGATCAAGCCTTGGACTTTTAGTTTAAACGCAACAAAACATCTACACACCCTTTACACCGAATATTCATGGGATAGACTAGAGAGAGCAGTTTTATTGCGGCTGCCAGCATACTGTGGTCTTTGCCTCTCCTACTCCAATAATTTAAACCTGAGCTTTAAGACAACTGAATCCAGGCTGAATTCAATTTTTGCGAATTGTTCATAATTCCTCACTGTAGCTCTCACATGGGTCTTGACCCTTGTCTCAGTGCCAATGTGGTTGATTGATCTATCAAATCAACTACCGGTTGTCATCGGCTTCGCGCGCTTTACCACACCAACTACTTCATGAGACTTAGACTTATCTCTAGACTTTTCACGTTGAGCAACGAAGGGCTCACAATTGATATATATTTTTTTCACCTAGATGCAGATCCCTACATATTGCTCATCCGTACGTCGGCTAAAATACTTGATTGAGTGACCGAAAGTTCTGCAGCCCTAGACATTGGAATCTAGGCTGGGCTGGGGAACTACAAGCCATCCTGGGATTTCCCTTCAATCAGCTTGCTTCCCGTATCACTTGACATTTTGGCTGTCCCTTATCATTTATAGCTTTGGCTCACATGTGTCAAGTCCATTTCACGCCTAATCTCTGAAACCAAAACCAAAACCACCCCAATTTTACACTGAATTATAGGACACTGCCACCTCGCAGGGCCTCGACCACCATCTCCAAGGGTCAGTAAACTTGTAGTATCTCTTAAATGGCGAGTCTACCATAGTTCGTCCCATTCTTTTTTTGAGGTACTCATTTCTTTTCTAATAACCCCAGCCGATTCTGGCTAAACGACTACTGTGCAGTAATGCTCCACTTTCAATGGATAACGAGAAGTATTAGTGCAATGTATTGTTACGCACGACAGTGTCGGTCACTTAGTAGATTGATAATTTTACGCGCCTCGCTAAGGGAAGTAATCAACTATCACCAGTGAACCGTGAAGGTTAAGATTATGTCCTTCGTACCGTGGCCTGGTGTTAGTTGTGCGGAAGTCATTTGCCGAAAGTACCATGTACAATCAATACCTTGGACCATGCACAATCAATACCCAGGGGTGACCCAAGATAGGGACGTACAGTACAATACCACATGTCTTGGAACCTAGTAGGCAAACGGTAGCACAACTATTTAATCTACGGCCCAGAACACATGTATTAATGGATGAGCGCAGCTTCCAAATCTACCTTGGTGTGTCCTTAGTTAAATTTTTTCTTCTTCTTTATTTCGTACCTCACAATCGTAGATATTTGTCAGTCGAATATACTCCCAGATCTCGGGCGAGCTTTCAAGTGATCGATGAGCGTAGAAGTCTGGCAATTTAGCCTTACCAACATCAGACAGGTGAAAAAGTGTCTGCAGTAAAATTTTCCCGATACTCAGTGCTTTTAGACCGCTAAAAAGAAAAAAAGGGCGTGAGAGTTGAGGGTTGTATTTACCGAAAGGCGTGGGTTGTGTATTGTACTTAGTCGTCGTTGAGGTTACGACATCATTTACGAGATCAGTGTATGATTCTGTACAGCTCATAGATAGATTTCAACCGGTCCGACGCCAGGAACGAAGCTCTGATTAGCAAGCAAGAAAGCAAAGCCCTGATCTCAACAACGTAGAGGATTATTCTCTTGGGGATACAGTCCGTTTTCATGAACACGCAGAGAAGAGGTAAACAAAGCTACAAAAACGGCCAGAATCGAAAATCACGATAAACAGCCACGATGCACAAGTATTAACCACACAAATATACAAAATTCTCTTCGGTCTATTCACGCGCATAAAGGTGCGACTGGTTACTGGCGGATGGTCTTATTATTAACACTCACAACTCAAAGAAGCACAACTGAAGAGGTGTGTACATAGGTTGCGGACTTCAGGACTGTTTCCTTTATCCCATCAAACGTACTCCGGGCTATATAAATTCAACCTTTGGTCACTTCGTGTGAGTAAACTTTAAGATTTTTATTATTATAACCTGCTAGCTACGTTAGGCGATCACCAGTTTTCTTTTGCGACTCGGCTGAAGAGGGTGCGGTCGCCTATGGCTTTGACCTCCTTCAATGCCTTCTGTTGCATCTCAGCGGACTTGAAATCTACAACACCCATACCTAGACAGAGCATAACAGATATTGAAGTTCGAACAGGGTACCCGAGAAGAAGAAAAGCTGATGCGAAGAATGCCTCTAGATAATGCGTAAGTGGGGCTTTATGTGATGGCAGCTTAGATGCGCTGAATGGTTTTAAGGTGCGTGGATACAGGGAATAGTTGCCACTGCTGAAGCTTAGCATACCAGCAGAACTGGATTAGCACAGTCTAGGCGACGTGAATCAGTATGTATTACATTGCCTGAAATGAGATATTACAACCAAATGTACGAGTCCAGTCACTACTTTATTTGATCGGAAGAAAAACGGAGACCTTGATCTCAGACAAACTAAAGGGTATACAAAACGGGGAGGCCAACAGCAGGCTCTGGGAAACTTCGCTGACAAGACTTGCGAAAAACTTTAGAAATGATTTAAGCGTTGGTCATAACAAGTACCGAGTATTGTCAGCCTTGTTCGACCCATGGGAACGCGTACATATTGCACTCTACAGTCATGATTGCATACATTGGCGCCGTGATATGTATAGAACGAGTAAATATGAGAGGATGAATCGACCGAGCCGGACATGTACACTCACACCTGTATTTACGTATTAACGTGGAAACATGAGGTGACCAGTACAAAACTTCAACAGTATACAAGAAAATACTTGCACAAGCGCAGCGACAGCCCATTGCAGATAGTTTAAGTGCACACGCATATACAGAAGCAACAAACATCCATTATAATATGTACACAAGCACTTTCGTACATAACAGCAACACAACACACATGTGACTGAATATGCGCAGTCACGTACCTCTGCTCACACCGGAGGGCCGTCTGATGATACGGGCCTTTTTCGCACCGTATTCAGCGTACAACTCCTTTAGTTGTGCATCATCAAACTTCGGCGGAAGCTTTGAGACAAATAGCTGTGTCTTTGATTTACGTAGACGCTCTATCCTTAATTGCTGTATGTGGGGACAAGCACACAGCCTAATTAGTAATGGCAAACCCCTGGCCATCCCGTGTTATGCAATCTCGGGAGTAGTATGTACAAACTAATATATATCTCGATACAGCGCAAATATTTATACCATGATTTTGAACACTATATGTCGAATAGTACCATGTACACTGTTCTATATAGACAGGAGTGCCAGTGATGGTATATCGGATCTACTGCTAAGGCTTGCTTAACCGCTGTGCCACGGACAAGTTGGCAATACACATCGGCTGACTGAGTGCGCAATTTGAGTGCAAAGATTGCACCTAATATAATTACACCAAGAAGCTGTGCACAACCGACAGCACTAATACATATGGTAGAGTAGATAGAAAACCACTGTAGGGATCAAACACACACCGTGAGGTATATATAGGCCATCGTACACAAGGTTAGAAAAAGACAGATGGTGTACACCTTCCACCGAGTCTAATGATACGAGCACACAGGCAGACAGCGGAATAGAAACACAAAACACATACTTGAGAAGCGCACCCTATCTAGTAACTGTGCCACGCACACACAATCCACATTCACGAGCATCCACGCAGGTAGTTATGTATAAGCGAAGAGAAGATAAAACCACTTGGCGTATCCTAGCTCAAACTTTACACGCAGATAGGATGTTTCTGGTTTAATCTACAAAGCTACACGTACATACGCCTATTTATAATCATGCACGATTATCGCATCAAATTAGATACTTACATTCGGAGTGAGCGGGCCGGTTGTCCTCCAGGGACCTCCACTATGGTCATTATAAATCTTCGTTTTCACACCATCAGGGTCGCTCGATGATATCTGAGTAGATATTGGAATTTGGGATTAAAATTGGGATCGAGGTGGGGATACAGCAATATAAAGTGAAAACACATCCTTGTCGGAATGTGTCGTGGCATGGCCAAGTGCACAATCCTGATTTTATTCAGATTTGTCGGTAGATACAATTTATACGTCTCCACATACAGAACTATACACTTTCAATGTACATGACATGTGAGAAAAGTATACACACATTTCGATTCAACAAATTGGAAACTTTCATGCACATAGCTATGCAGGTGGTAATAATAAATACAAAAATGGACAGCTTTTACAGACAGTATTGATTTCCCCCCAATTTCGAGATATGTTTTCTTACATGTACATGTATATTTGTACCAGAGTTGTCATCCAAATACACTATTTTATCATCCGCGCATTCTCGTCCGTGCACCACTGAATATATACATTAAAATATATGCACATCTTCGTGAACGGAAGGCGGCTGTAGTAGACATTATACCCAGGTGAAGATACATATATATAAATACACCTACGTATTGCATGCATATATACTGGCATGCATTTCAACGATCTCGTGGACAACATTCGCGTAACAGATTGAATCGCATTATTGCGATACGTGACAACCATAACTGGGCAAGCAGAAACATATAGCAACCAAAATTGGTATATGCACACACATACCTATGTGCAAGACTATCAACCTAAACATTCGTATAGAGACATAGGCACGCGCAGCCAAAACGATAGCCATAAAAATTTATTTTTCGTGACAATAGACTTCAACTTGAGCATACAGTCTATCGTCTAAGAGTGGTGCATGTATGATAATAGATATATATATATTATAAAACAGACACAGACATAGACACATAGACACACACACACACACATATATATGTATAATTATATATATAAATCTAAGTATAATAGAAACTAAACTAAGTTTAACATAAACTGTAACAATATGAAACATTTGCTAACAAAATCTAATAATACATATATGTGCAAACACACAAATACATACACACACACACACACATATATATATATATAGATGTATATACGCATACAAATACACATAAATACACATATACATACATACATTCATACG
>NW_014040476.1:23040-38333 GCF_001186125.1 Sphaeroforma arctica JP610 | reverse complement strand
ATAAATAAATGTATATAATGCGTCATATTTACTTATACACAAACGTAGCTCAAACATGTTTCCTATTTTCGAGCCCATGAACAGCTCCATTCTCCTCCTGACCGGTTTGTGCAATTTTACCTAGCACTATGGCCCAGTGGGAGGTTGCATGTGCCAGCAAACTTGTAATTGGAATTCGTTCAGAGTGAAATTTGTCTCGACGGACACCAACACACGTCAAATGCGATTGAGATTTTACTTGCGACTGTCGTCGTAGCTTTTATCTACATACAGTACATAATAGATACTTAGAATCTAGTATGGTTTGTATTCTAGACGTTGACCCGGTTTCCCATCGTTAACGTTAGGAGGATTGTCTCGCTAACGCCTGATCTTCATTGTATGTATCGAGCGACTGTTGCAGCGATGGCATACCACTAAAAACTATTGTCCAGCCTACACATATTCGAAGTATATTTGAAGTTGCATATAGGCGCGATAAGCGTTTAAAAACATCCATGACTGCATGCAGACATACTACTATGGAGGTATTAAACTATAACGCAAATAGAGGAAAGTGCAGCGATGTTAATGCCATTTATAAGTTTTGAGCATGCACTAGAGAGACAATCTAGGCTACAACCGACTTAGGTATGCACCAAGTCTAATTTGAGCATTTTTCGCAATGATACTGACTCCGGCCTCTTACATTGTGTCCTGTTGCCTGGAAAATTGGTTACAATCTGTCCATTCATTCTGCCTGTACGTACACTAGAGATCCAGCATACACTAAAAGAGCTATGCAAATGTATCACAGTACCCAGAGCCCATATTAGATTGTTTGCTGGAGATGTTGGTGACTACTGACCGAAACGCACAACAATCTTGATCCGTCAAGTGATTTGTGGTATGCGTCATTTGTCAGCTGCATACAGGCGTGCCTACACAGGTACTTCTAATTGTTTATTAAATTCCAACCGGGTTTATTTCTTGCCACCTTTCTTCTTATCTTCCACTGTCGATATGTCGTCCTCATCGATCTCCTACAGGGGTGTGTTATAAGAATCGTTTAATGGCTACATTTACGGATACACACGGCAATCAATCGCCTGAAATAGTATGTTATGAGTATCCATATACACACAGTCACTTGCGTACTTGCACAGCATCATGTATGTATATGCGTGTTAGTTTGCATGAGGGTTTAGAGTCCAGGGCAGCTACTTCAGCTCGTGTCTGTTGACCAACATGTGTAAGTTGGTATAAGCGAGGTCAGGATTGGCACGAACACAAATTGTATGCAGAGGCCCGTGCCTGGATAGAGCATCCTCATCGAGTCACAAATGAACATACGTACTGGATACACCATCTGTGAAGTCCAACACATCCAAATGTGGACTTGAAAGTATCTCTGAGATAGCAGTGTTTTAGTACATTAATACTGATACTCTTAGACGACCAGTCCGAAAAATAATAATACAATTGAAGTGTGTGATCATCGCAACTCTCGTAGGTCGGCGCAGAAGGCATTCGGAAGATTCAGTTCCCACGAACTATACTATTATATCTGTATCAGGTCTGGCACAAAAGCAACACCAAAATAATAATAAAAAACTGGCACGAAAGCAACGCCAAAATAAAAAAAATTGGCACAAAAGCAACGCCAAAATAAAACAAAAGCTAGTGCAAACCACCACCACCACGGCTAGAGACGAGCCACACATACCTCGATAGAAAATGTATGATTCATAGCACAACTAATAATAAACCTAAACCACAGGTATTCGCGTAGTACTCCCAAACCCCTAACTAATCTGAACAGCCTTGGGGATACCGATCTAATTCAGCACCACAACATACCGCCCACTTCTCCGGTAGGAACTCCTCCAGATCAGCGGCCACGTCACCCTGCAGTGTGATCTCATCATCGCCTGTGACTGACGACCCGCAGGCAAACTTGCTGCCCAGCACCTTGCCCGCTTTCTTCAGGTCGATATCTAAGGAATTCAGGGTTTAGCAGAAGGTTGTATATTGAGGACAAGGACAGTATTGCTGGTATGAAAAAGGTAAATTGAATGGACGACATGTGGGTACGCAGGCAGGTTGCACGCATTTACACTCAGCCCTATCCGAGTAATCAGGCACAGCTACGTGATGATTGGTCACAGGGAAGAAATATTAGGTACACTTCATGAGGGATATGATACAATGGCAAGACATCCTTCAATATATTTGCAGGACGAAGGTGTGCAACTGCTACATGCGACCAGGGCTCCCTTACGAGTAGAGCTGCCAGAGCGAATTCACAAGATACCGATTTTGAAATATATATAACAGACAGAGACACAGAGACACAGACACAGACACAGACAGAGACATATATATATATATATATGAGTGTGTGTTAGTGCAATTACCTACCATACGTCTTCAGACCAACAACGACGGTGATGTATTTCCTGCCACCTCGATTTCTTCGCAATAGAGTGATGGCTCGTTTGACGTCGGCTTCTTTCTTGACCTTGGCTAGACCTTTGCCCTTCTTCTTGCTGTCGTCGAGGCTCAGGCCTTCAAGATCAGCTGGAGGTGGGGACGAAGCCAAGTTCGAGACAATGGATAAGGTGTGGTTAATTATAAAATACAATTGGAGGTATTCCTAGTATCTTCTAATAGAGACAATGTAAACGGGACACAACAATACAACCCGTTTCAACCACGTACTTTCCTTGCATTCACCGTATGATACAAAGCACTTCTTACACTCGATCGGCTCGGTTTGTCAACGCGAACAAGCGAGAAAGAGCATGCATGTGCTTGCATCGTGCAGCATATACAGATATAAACTATGGCACACAGCCGAATCATGGGCATGCTGGTACATAGATAATACAACCGTCGGCCCAATAGCCAGCAAATACAACTACACAGACAAACCCAAAGCAAAACACAGCAATACACACAAGCATTGACCAAGATGATGCAGGATCGTTAGACAACCATACACAGGGGTTGGGTAGAGTAAGGTAGTGATAGAAACGTACCGTATAGTTCGTCGTAGAGATCCTCGTTCTTGCTCTGCAGTGCTTCCTTGCACGCTTTGGCGGTGGGACCGAACCCACAGTACTACAATAAGTGATAAAACAAATATCGATATTAGGACAAGTGCATGAACCATTAATAAGGGATAAGGGTTAGTACATCAGCGTTCGTGGAGGTAACATTTTACCTGTAGTGCCATCGCTATGGATATATACGTGTCTATGTGCGGGTATATGGTTTAATTGTCGCATATAATCTTCACAGTGGCATACAAGCAATTTCAGAATTAAGCTCATCTACACACACACACAAATCATGCGGGATTAATTTGATTTATATTCACACACAAATCATCCGGGATTAATTTGATCTACATTCACACACACACACACACACATATATATATATATATATATATACATACACACACACACATATATATATATATATATATATATATATAATACACACACATAATATGTGTATTTGCATAAATATATACATAAATACAAATCCTACATACATGCATCATATATATACATAGATATAATATATATATATAATATATATATATATATATATATATACACACACACACACATATATATATATATATTAATACACATAAGTACGTGTATTTTCATAAATATATACATAGAAACATATCATACATACTTGCCTCATATATATACGTGGATATATAATTAATATATTATATATATATATATATATATATATATTTCAAACAGGTACAATTATAGAAGTAGCTCTGTATTTATATAGAGCTACAATTGAGATATATGTCAATTATGTATGCGTACCATGATAGTAGCCGGCAGAAAAAACCGTTTTCGCACATCAACTGCGATATAAAAGGCTATTTCGATCTAAACTGATTACAAATGCTTGCCATAAACACAGCTGTGCAAGTGATTCTCAGAGTCATACATAATCCACCAAACATACCTCCGGAGGCACGGAGCACACAGTGCAGTAGTACACGTCCACAGTCATTTTTATTATGGTATCTATATAGAAATGTATATATATATATATACTAAAAGTTCAATGTGTACAGCTACGCGTCTGTATATATATATATATATTGCCAATAACCTATGTTTAAATACCCGCCAACAGCTACGCACAAGCCACCAGGCAGTTAGTGTCGGCATTCCTAAATCCTCTAGTCTAGAGTCAGCAGAGTAATCGGACGTCTAAAAAATGGCGTGTGAACGATAATATACGACAAATATACGACAAATATACGACATATAGATTTCGATCAAGTTTCAAATCAGTCCGTTTGTCCGATTTATGCCGCTCAAATTATATATAACGGACGTATAATATGTACTCTGTATTTAGAAAACACGGCATCACGATGTAAAAATATACAAAACCGATGATGTATATACAAAACCGACAAACAATTTGCACACAGACAACTGACACAGACTGTGCTATTTTGAATTGTGCATGTGTGCTGCTATCGTACTAACCCCTGTGTTTAGTTTGCGCTATCTCTGTGTGGTTATCGCAGGCTGCAGCTAGTGTACACAGAAGATAGAATAGTTTACGCTAACAACTTCTTTAATCTATCCTATATAGCTATCAATATCGCGTCAATGCCAACACCCATCCAAGTCCTGATTATACACCATGCCGCCTACTAAGGAGATACTGCTGTACACTAATATCATGCGAGAATTTCTCAAGTGGTATAACAAGGAGCACAACTGGGATCAATATGAAGACTTTCATAAGATTGACAAGAGCTTATTCAAAGACATCACACCCGAGAAACTCGTAACATACATGAAGATACTTGCATATGGCATCCCAAACCCCGGCCCAGAAGATATTCCTACTGGGCAAGGAGAAACGGGACTTTTATTTGTGAAGCGAGCAATCTCGTACTTCTTACCGGACGCCAATAAGGATTGGGATGCTGACACACGTACCGGAAATCCAGCACGTGCGAAACCGGTGGATCAGCTGATTCGGGTTGCTGGGATGAATGAGCCGAGCGCAGAGAGCATACAGTTGATTAAACGACAGTTGAGTACTTTTTCCATGGAGATCATGGCGTTGCAGAGGACTATCTTTGATAGCAACCAGAAACACAGACACGATTCAAAGCATCTGGAGTTGCTAGTGGACAAGACTCGGGTGGAATTGATGCAAGAGATGCTGAATTTGAGTAAGCAAAGACATGGAATGAGTGGGATGAATACGAATGGGATTGGAATGTCATCTAACGGGAAGGGTAATGAGGCCAATACAGGTGGTAGTGATAGCTACGCATATGGGGAATACGAGTATGGCCAGGAAGTCACACCTGTTGAGGAGGAGTATACTACCAATAGCAGTACTGCTATTGATGGCAACAACCGAAACAAGAACAAGAACGCCACTTCTACGACGCAAGACGTGATGGCGCTTAGCAACCACGCTAGCACCAACACAAGCCATGCGTACGGTAATGACTACTCATACAACGGCGGATCTACTGTGTATAGTAACAAGGCTCCACAGCAATACGGAGCCAGCAGTATGCAGGTATCCACTTTCCCCGGCTCGTCTAACGAATTCATTGGCAACGCCCAACTGTCATCCAAGCCAAAAACACTAGCCAGTCTATGGGAAGAGTATGAGATTGGAATTGGCACAAACAAAGCGGCCAGGGAGTTCACCCAGAAAGAGCGGGGGAGTGTGAGGAAAACGTATAGTTTTAGAAACTCATTCTGGAAGGCTATGGAGACGGTGATGGGGCGTGGGAATTCGGTGGAAGAAGCGATGCAGAAAATCCAAATAGCGTATGGCGAAAATGCTTCTGTGACTGCTGTGTGTCGGGCCATCTCCAGAGATAAGGACTTATCACGTGTGTTGTCACCACCGTAAGTACCGCAACAATAAACGCGAAGAGCACTGCGCTTATATGTGGGAACTCAGCATGCGGCTTTACTTACAGATTGACGAGTACTTCGATACTGCATGTGTAGGTATACAAGCGGTAGGTCGGTGGGAACTATAGTATACCGGGCTGTACAGGAGACGCATCAACCGACAACGGTGACTACCGTATGCAAAGTTTGTCTACAATCATGGTAGTTTGCTATGTGACCGCATAATCTATCTGGATAGTTATTGACGAGGTGTCCTTGACTATGCCCGTTACCGCCTAAAAAATCGTTGGACATATATATATATGTATATATATATATAGATGAGCTATCGGAGTTAATGGAAGACAACGGTTGTACTTGAAACCAGTCAACAGGAGTACCACCTCAATATCATAGCGACATATTTGTCGTAGCCACTCTGCAAGGGTAGCAGTTGGCACAGGAACTTTGCTGGCTCTGAAGTTACCCCGCCAGAAACAAGGTACATATATTTATAAACCAGGTAATAATATTAACGAAGCCTTGATTTTGGTTAAGTCGTTCGCTGTTCTATTGTGAGTGGTCTGATTCGATAGCAGACGTCACAGACAAGGTTATCAGAAGTTGAAAAGGGGTCCTCCACGATCAGGCATATCGTCTCTTGAGCCATAAGTGTATTAGAAGTGGCCGTTGTTCGATCTACCCAAAGTAGCATATGATTGTTATTCTGTGCACAAGTCCTTCCAACATTTCATATTTACGGAAGATGATTTGTGAGTGTTTCAATTGGTTGTATTTCGCTTATACTCAAGTACGACATTTGAAGTACATAACCATCCCTCTTAACGATTGTAGTAGGACGCGCGAGAGTGCAATTTACCGAAAGTTCTGTACGCTCTCGAAGTCGGATATATGGTAGCAGCGTAAACGTTGCTTGGCCTATAGTTCAGCTTTCATCAGGCGCATTAAGAATCAGGGCCATTGCGTCAACGAAGCAGAGCATCGCCATGCTTGAATGCATACCAAATTGATACACATGAATCAAAATCTGATACGAGCCCTTGCAAAATGATTTGACGCATATACTGAGTTTTAGTGTGTATACTATGTCATGTCCTAGGCCCCTGTATTCGACCCTAAAACAAAGTGCAACGAGCGCATGACAGGTATTCAAAGACACTTTTAACCACGCAGCTGGTTGTGGTGGTAGATCACAGCCTGGACATACTAGCTGTAGACAATCTGTACGCAATGCAACCTGTCGATACGTGAGGTGTCCATTCTTGATCTGTCTCGCTCGTTTGACGCAGCAGCGTCGAATGTGCCATGAATGCGTAGTAGGTAAAAAATATGGAGGATATATATAGACCGCGCTAGGGCCACGTTGAGTAAATGTATGGATTGAAAAAGCTCGAGCTTGAGAATCGATTGTCAATATCGGCAAAGTTGCAGTTGTCAAAATTATTAGGATTGGCAGAAAAAAATCCTGATCTGCTATATACACACAGCGGTAGTGCGTCCTCGACAGTAACAACAAATTAACGATGGGCTCCCGGAACTCTGAAATTCAGCAGCAACGGCTATAGTCTAAATAGCCATGATCAGGTCATGCGATTGGCATGGTAGAAAATCAACCGGTCGTTGGATATAAGTCGAGGCGCATGGATCGTAGCGTTCATAGACAGAGTATCCATAAACCTCATGCTCGGGAGTATGAAATTAGTGCTGCGCGCATCGGATCGAGAGAAGAGAATTGCCCATTTCTTCGAAGAAACTCGGAGGATATCTGGCAAGCCATACATACAGCTCCACGTGAGAAAACTGAACATAATGTGCACACATGGCAGCAGGAGTAAGGCTTTGTTCTTTCTAATTTCTCGACGACCACTAACAAGTCAAATTGACATGACATCCCCAGTGCATCTGAGCGTACGAGATTTAATTTGGAGCTATCAACGGGTGGCCAGGCCATCAGTCACTCTGTGAGTATTGACACCTTATAAACAATAACATACATGCTAGATAGTGATGGCATGGTTTAACCCTCACAACACAGCAAACTGTTACATAGGCGGGACTCCATTAAAATTACTTTGGTACACAGGGCACTGCTAATGCGACACACCTACGATAAAAAAATAAGCTACTAGGCATTGCCATATTAAACGCAGACATGGTTCAGTTCATATTATTTTAGCGTGGTTAAGAACTCGACTACATTTGTCCCGCATATTTTGTTGAAATGCTGGCCGACCTGCCGAACATACACGCAGCGCAGCAGTCTAATATATCGCCAACTAGTACAACCAGTCATTAATACAACTGTCACTCTCCTTTGGCTCTTTGGAGTTCAGTGTCATCCATGTTAAATGAGTTTGCAGCCGGGAGAAAAATAGCTGTCGCAGAGAGAGCAGGCAGATGATTCTATGATTTGAGGAGTCTTTCACGTCTGGCACCAACAAGAAAGAACTGTCCTTTAGATTCTCCGCAATTACAGTGATGCATCTTTTTCGGTCACTTCAATAATCTTTTGAAAGGGAATGAAGAATAAACATGTCTGAGTAATGTGAATTCGCGTTTATAAATATATCATTCCATGCATACGTGTTATCTAAATAAACATGATATAATTTATATAAATATATATATAGATATACATACATACATATATATATATATGAATATAAGGACATTATATATATATACATATACCCATATACCCACACCCACATATATATATATATATATACTCGAACACTCACAGACACAGACATATATAATAAATATAGTTATATCTACATATACATACATATATATATATATAGATACATGTCAATATATTCCACGATAGACACATGTCAACATAATAAAAAAGATTCGGGGTCAAGAAAATGGAAATTGTAATCATGAATATGGAGTATGTGATTCCAATGCAAGCTCCGACATCTCCCCGAGCACGTATGCACAAACTAAATCAGATCCTGCTTATAACCACTGCATGCAATCTAAGCGATCAGCCTACACACCAGTCGTCAACAACATAACCATACACAATCAAGCACACACATGCCACGTGCGAGCCATAACGGAAGCTCAGCACAAGCAGGTGTATCCTTGCTTGTTCGCGTATGCATGCAGCTAACAACGAGTACAAGCGATACGACTCAGAGCGGCAAGTGAAGTAGGAATGATAATTTGTGCAGCATACCACAGCGAATGTACCGAGCTTCAACCGGGACCCATACCAGCCATTCAAACCTTTTACAGTTCTCATCATCCCCCGAATCTTGGAGAGCAAAAACAATCAAAACTAGTACAGCCAGTATAACCCTGGGACAGCCAACAAAAAATACACAAAATTAAAGGTAATATAATATACTACAACAGATGACAAGTGAAGCTGCGTTAACGTATATGCTCTAGTTAACAAAAATCCATTCGTATTCTTGTATATCACAAGCGAGTAAGGTGCTTATATATTTTTATTGCAAACTTGATTCACAAAACAAATACAATACAAATCTTTGACACTTATCATAACGCATACCAGTAACTTCAAGATATCAAACCGGCGGTATATTATTGTGAAGAATCGAGCATTCTACACCGACACAATTAACAACAATAACAATAATTTAACAGATGTGATTTTAGATCACTCGAGCGAAGTCGCTCGTTTGGATATTTACAAACATATAGATACAGCTAGACACAAAATTGACATTTAATCTACAACATGTTCTATAAGAAACTTGTTTGCAATACAAACCTCCAAACGCAGACGGATGCCAGTGCCAACCCGTTGTCCATCTTAACTCGATGATCATGAAGTGGCTTTATCGCGGGAATATAACTTCCACAGTCAGAAGAAATAATATTGACCCAATCATGTGAAGTATTGTGTCGCTCTCAATAGCTGGAATCATTCGTAGTCAATCCATGATGTTGACTCAATTGTGGTGTATGTATAGCACTAGACCTTCAAAAGGAGTGTAAACCCCTATGAACATCGTAATCTTTGCTAGAGAGCTTTCTACTGTTCGCGAGTGGGCCCAAGCGCTTCACCTTCTTTTCCATTTCACAATGAGAAGTTTTACATCGTAAACGGATCATGCTTGCCGTCATACTCCTCTATATATAGTGCTCGATCAAATCGTTGCCGTAGATACCCAAAATTCAATTGCAGAACTTCCTCATAAAACAGCGACGTCCGATGTCTACAATAGTGTCCACAAATATAGGACTCCGACACGCATAAGGCACGCTGTGACAGGCTAACATCTTTGGTTTCGTGATATGAAGCTATTTTTAAGACGTAGTTCTACGTACGTATGCATCTTTAGTAGTGATAATTATCACGGCCTCTGGATTAGTATAGCCTTGTTCAATTTAGAATTTAGACGAAGGCTAAATGGGATTAGGTCTTGTGCAGAAATCACACGGGGGGAAATCAAAAATCTAACTTAGACAATCATTTTTGTATTTATTTACCTATCGTGTGAACTGGGAAAGTGTGGAGTCTGTGGAGTGTTTTCAGGTCACTCCTCTTGCTGACGGTGTGGAGTTTGAAATCCAAAATCGGGTATTTATTCGAAATAAATAAATATCAATTTGTATATATAGTCGGGGAAAAACCCTGCATTTTTTATAGGTTTAGAAAAATGATGACTAATAGTCACATACATGCGCGCGGCAGCCGCTGATAATATTTTGCTCCATTGATGTTGGTATCACTTTATTGTCCCAAAATGCTCCACAGTCCACAGTTTCACACTCCACCACCTGAAGTCTGCTGAAGACTGAAGTCCTGAAATCCTAAAATGAAAAGTATTTTCGGCCAAAATACATTGTACAATAAACAATTAGGAAGGGATAGAAAATACAAATTGGCTTGAATTTGATTGAAAATCATGACGCGCCTTTTTCAAGATTTCTGCTCGTATTGTGGGACATACGACAATCTTGCTACCGATATATTTATGAATATTTACTATTCCGCATAGATATGCCCTATTCCGAATGCACATATACTGGATTAACCGTGTATATGCAAGTAAATCGTCGGATGGTACCTACAAGTGCAAACTAGGTCCCTCTTGTGTATAATTATGTGCTGATTAAGCTGCCACAGTGTGTATCGGTGTGCCTGGTTGCGCTATTACAAGGACACCACCCCAATCCAGTGTTTGATACTTATTACTGAGCTCTCTGTACTATTGTTTTAAAGGAACATTCATACCTTTACATCAATCGAAAAACACATGCACAAAAATATATTTATATATATATATATTATCCGACTACAACCATCATCGATATGAGCACAAGCACGAGCTCGCTTGCAGAGTATGGGGGAGTGGTGGACATGGAGATACATACGGATTCACAATCGCCCTCGAAAGCACACCACACGGAGAATATATATAGTGTGTCAGATGTAGGAACTCACTACTCTCACAGTAGTGCACACCGAACACTACACGGGAATAACAACACACCCATACATACAGACACATATAACGCTATGGGTGGTGGTATACGTACGCAACAAGCACAAGCACAGCATGGAACACAACCTAGTGATGTATTCAGATTTGGTGCTCAACCAAATGCACCACCGGTGTTTGTTTTCGGACAGAACATCTCTACGTCTGTGAAACCTAGTCAAGCTGCGACGAATACGAATTTGACTGCAAAACCGGTTTATAGTCCGGGTGCAGCATTTGGGTCCGATCGCACGAACACAATACCGCCAACAGATAGAGGGTCACATTCAGGCGTCAATATGAGTGCGAAGATTAACATCAAACCTGTGTTGAAGAGCCATGTAAACACACACACACCACAGAACACAACAAACGTACGGGTGGGCGATGAAACAACGCCTATCAATAATGCGAACACAACTAGTAATGGAGTTGGTGGGAGCGTTTCTGAGGGGTTCGGGTTATTCGGTCCGGCGGCTACCACACCAGCGAGGAGCCACAATAGTAGCGGGACTCGCGAGAGAGTACGACCAGTCAGTGCTAAAAAGCCCACACACCAACCCAAGTACATCATCATAGACAGTGATAGTGATGCAGGGGTAGGTGGACAGGGAAGTAGTGTGAACACTGGGCCGAATGCTGAATATGCTTGCAGAGACACGAGTGCACCATCACACACAAGTGGAATGAACAGTAGATATGGAAAGCCACGCGTAAGTGGAGAGGGTGTGAGGAAATCGAATGTAAATGCGAATGCGAATGCGAATGCGAATGCGAATGCGAATGCGAATGCGAATGCGAGTGCGAATGCGAATGTGGATACACGCGCATCGGGACTAAGCAGTCCTCCAGAATTGTGTGTTAGGACTCAGGCACTGGGTAATGTGTATGTGTCCGGTAGTAAAAGTCAGAAAAATCGGGACAAAGCGGTACCGAAGGCCGCTGTCACGGAGTATATCAATCTGATAAGTAGCGAGGAAGAGGAGCTGGGTAATGCAACGTTTGCGCAGAATAAACAAACACCGCCAAAGGGACCACATACGTTACACACACCTGCACGGCCGCAGGCAAAGCCTTCACCACGCACACAAGTGCACCTGCACGCACGTGCGCAGAATATGCATCAGCAGGCACAAGAATTACAGGCATCGGAACGACAGGAAAAGCTCATGAGAGAGAAACAGCGTGAGCGGCAACAACAACAACAACAACAACAACAACAGCAAACACAACAAACACAACAACAAAAGCAAGCTCAGCAACGTACCACCACCTTACACGGACCTTCATATGCACACATACCCGCCCCTGCAAGCGCCTCAAGGAACGAACCAAGATCACCCGAGCACACAGACGCTGAGGTGCCTGTGCCTGTGCTAACACCGCAGACGGAGAGTATACGGAGTGCTCTGTACTCGTCATCCAAGAAACCTCGGCGAAGTACGAGCGATACATCGGAAGACGCGGGTATGAAGCACGCGCAAAGCGGGACGAATAACGGGACGCACATGGAGCTGAGCCAGGACGGTGATGTATCGACTGTGACGGATATGGATGAGCATGTGGTTGCTACTGAGGCACAGGAGGGTGCGAGGCAGAGTTCGGGGAGTGCCAATCCCCAGATGCACGTGCACAGATCTAGGCGTAGGCCAGGGCATAGGGGTGTACCAAGCACTAGGAAAGCACAAACACACCCCAGTCAGCCAACTCAGTCACCCAACCAGCAGCCACACGGGCATACAGAACACACACGTGTACACAACGCACATAGACACGTGGAGAGCGGGCAAACAGGGCGCAATCAAACACAGAAACATACTACTGCCCCTACACCGTCTGCGGCTGGTACATCCCGCACAACGTCAAAGTCACCTACAGATGGGCCGCGTGATAGGAAATCATCGCAACCTTTGGTGGAGGGCGAAGCTCTCGCGTTCAACTTCGCAACGCTGTTTCAGGGTGCGCCGGTAAAGTTCGGTGCTAGTTCGCCAATGAAGTTCGGTGCTAGTTCGCCAATGAAGATCGGTGCTAGTTCGCCAATGAAGTTCGGTACTACTGCGGCATCCCCCGCCGCGTATGCAGAGCCGAATGCCACAGATACTCCACGGTTTGACGCTACGAAGGAACAGAATGCTGGTAATGGTCAAGCAGGTGTTGGCAAGGATGCGTCTGAAGCTGGGAAAAGTAGTAGTAGCTTTGGTGTAGTGAATGCAGGCTTGCCTTCCGGGGTGTTTCGATTTGGTGCTAGCGAGCCATCCCCTGGCGCGTTCAGCGGCGCAAATACACAAACACGTGGAGTCAGTGAACACCTACCAAGCAAGAAAGGCGCACCCGTGCAGGGAAGCACTGATGTGCCACAGTCGCCTAGTGCACACACGCGGGGCGTTGGTACGGGCCCATTCGGAAACAGTTCTGAATCACAGGACAAGAACGTTCGGGCAGGGCAAAGAACGCCCCTCGGTGGCGGTGTGAATAGTGGTGCCTCCACACCACACACTGCTACACCCGCATCGTTTGGGGTGGAGGGTGCGTTTGAACGGACTGAGACTGGGACAGCCTTGAGTGGCGAGGAGTATAGCGCACATGAGGAGGCACGTACAGCCATGCCTGCACACGCACCGGCACAGGCACAACAAAGTATGCAGGGAGAAACTAGCCGATTTGGCAGAGATGATTTTGTTCTGAACGGTGAAACGCAGGCGCATGCTGAGCCACACACACGTACAAGCACGGATACACATATGGATAGCGCAGACACACACATGTACAGTACACAAGCACACACGCAGCCTACGCTGCCGACAGTGCCGGCAGAGGGAAGTTCGGTACCTGATAGAGATAGCGCGGCTAACGTGATGGATGTACACTGCACATCGAATACGAACACGTCGTGTCTGGATGGCCTCGAGAAGTTGAGTGTAGCCGACAGCTCTGTGAGCGGGGCTGAGGAATCGACGATGGGTATGGAGGATGATATCTCATCGAGGCATATGCAGAGTGCGCTGGATTTACAGGACAAGGAGGGTAACACCGCCGAGAGTGGCAGCACGTCACAAAGTGGACTATTATTAAGTAGTGTGCACGGACAGCAAGAGCCAGCTCATACACACGGACTAGCACAGCCAGACAACGCAAGTGCGTCCAGTCTGAGTGTCTTCAGCCACGGCTATGGAGCCTCTCCACGCAATCGCACACACACACACACCCACATGCGCAAGCACAAGCACGTCCGCCACCAGTACTGGCGCATGCTTCAGAAGCGAGACGACACGATGGAGAAGTGTCCGTATGTGACGGAGAAGCGGGCTTTGGGACGCACCCAGTTCATGGCTCAGGACTACCAAGGTGCGATTGTGGCGTATTCGGAAGCCATTGAGCACATTGAAATGGAGGATCCATCCGTGGCTGCCGATACTGACGAGCTGAGCGTTTTTGTATGTGCATTAGTTGGCCTTCTGTTGTTTATTCATTAGCATATAAGTATATACTCTATTACGGATATAATTGTTGACGGGTTATATACATATCAGTCTGCTTGGGTATGTAAGCAATTGAGCACGTAGACACTGAGGAAACATCGTTGGCTGCTGATGAACTGAGCTGCCGATGTTTCCTGTTGGCTGTATATCAGCATACATGCATATATTCTTTCGCGGATGCATATATTCATATCTGCCTGTGTGAGTATATCAAGCTGTGTGTACACTTCCCTTCTGTCTGGCAACGTTGTCTTATTGTAGATATGATCGTTTTATGTATTTTTCTTCATTGTTGACGTATTATACATGTAATTCTGTACGTATTTTTGATTTCGTACTGGTTCAGTGTGATGCAATTGGACTAAGATGCAACATGGTGCGAGAAATTATATATATATATATATATATGTATATATATACAT
>NW_014040476.1:19633-20469 GCF_001186125.1 Sphaeroforma arctica JP610 | reverse complement strand
TATTTACTGATGTCTTGTTCTGCTTCGTTGCCCCAGTCCGCTAAGAATCTGCCGCTAACCTCACAGCGGATACAGCACTCAACAAACTTCTCACAGACATGAGATCATCACTCACACATGATACCATGCAAACGAATCGTACCCATACCACAGATACTAAAGGTGCAACCAACGCCCATATATACCACAGTGGTACAAGTAATAGTACTGATAATGACCTTGGGGCTGGAGACTCGGGTAAGGCGGAGGTTATGTTAGAATGCGCACAGTCTATGGATACCATATCTGAAGAAGTAGAATCTTCGGCCACCGATATGACATATACTGGTGACACCCTGAGGGATATGAACCTTGCCAGTGAGGCGGAAACACTACCGAAGACTGGTCGAGAGAATGGGCTGAAGCTGGTTAACTCCTCATGGGAGACCGTACGCGATATGGACACAACTGGTGACAGAATAAACACAACTGCCACCACCGCCCATGCCAAGTTAGTGAAGACGGCCAGTGTGGGGAATAAGGAAGAGAGTGTCGGTGCGGCAAAGGTGGAGTTGGCGCTGCTGTATACCAATCGAGGGTTGTGCCACTCGAAATTGGATGCCTACAACCGCGCACACAAAGACTGGTATCGAGCCATTGAGATCAACGTGTCCGACCTCAAGCCTCTGGTCAGTTTGACAAAGCTACAGGTGGGTGAACTATTACACATGTGAATATATATATATATATATATATATATATATATATATATATATATATATATTNTATATATATATATATATATATATAGTATATATATATACTATATATACTATATATATCATATATATACTATA
>NW_014040476.1:15452-18260 GCF_001186125.1 Sphaeroforma arctica JP610 | reverse complement strand
TCATATCCATTTGTAGTGTTGTAGACCTGTATTTAATTTGCAAATTGTTCCCACTGGGGAGTATGGAGCAAGTATCTACCACGCATTTGCTTCTGTATGTTATTCAAACCGTACACTGTTCACGATTGTCTCCAAACAACCGAATGTGTCGGATCGCTCCTATACCTTACGGCACGTGTATATAGCTAGAGGTGCGAATGGACTATAGGTCAACTTCTCCCCGCAGACCACAGCCAACATTTTAACTCGGTTTTTTTTCTTTGGTTTAATCACAGATGCGTCTGGGCGAACTCAGGATAGCCAAAATCCTCTGCACGGACGGTCTAGCGCTGTGTGAGAAGTATCCTACAGAGCGCAACCAGAGTTTCTTGAAGGATCTAGCGTCATGCCACATCCTACTAGCAAGGTAGTTGCATATATACCAACCTCATAGGCGGTGTCACTATGTGTATGTGTGTTGTGTGTGATGTGTATGGGGTTGTTGGCTGTGTTTCCGCCTAGAACCTTGCACAAGGGCAGTCTGTGTATGTGCAGAGTATTCGGCGGACCATAGCCAGAAACTCCAGGGCGAGCGTGCCCTACACTTCACCTTTCTGGACAAGTGACACACATATAGCACCCACAGGAGTGTTTTCCAACATCATTACTGTTGCATCGATCC
Organism: Sphaeroforma arctica JP610; assembly: GCF_001186125.1. NCBI lineage: Eukaryota > Ichthyosporea > Ichthyophonida > Sphaeroforma > Sphaeroforma arctica. The sequence continues at coordinate 17,599 of NW_014040476.1, read as the reverse complement.
GTTCTGTGCGAATGTGCTGTGGCGTATGTGTGTCTGATTTTGCGAACGAATACACTCTGCGTGAGTGGCACCATACGGGCCGTAGACACGAGCGACCTTTCTACGCTACGCTCCGCGGAGGGCCAATGTTAAAGTATTGGTTAGCGTTGGAGGACGTTAGCGCTTTTGTAGCTCGAGGGATAGAAAGTAAAGTATTAGTTAGCGCTATCGTGATCGGTTTGCGCCCCGCGGAGGGCAAATTTAACTTTGCGATCTCATGAGCTAAAATTTTACGCTGCGCCGAACGGAAACACCCCCCCCCCCACCCCCCCTTCCGAGTATCGGGGGAGGGTGCATTTATTATTTTCAATCTCGCTTATGCCTCATCCCAAGTGCAAGGACATGTATGAATCGTTTCAACGTATTGTCTTACTTGTTGTATATGTGCGTATTGTATCGTATGTGCTGGGTTTGGTGTGTGTTGTTCTCCTGCTGTATTTGTCAGTGACATGTATTGCAACAGACGCGCGAAGCTGTGTCGATATTTTCGAAACAACTTGACTGCGAATTCCTCCATAATTGTCCTCTGTACAGAACAGTATGCATACAGCTACTTATACCCGTCTCTGTGTATGTATAGCTCAGATGGTAACGAGCGCGCAAAACTCTATCAAGCTTGCTTCTGAGCCATTTATTACTAACTTGAACCGCACACTTTAGTCAATCATCTTTTATGCCCCGTATACGTGCATGCATCGTGTTTGTCCCCGTGTATATCCCCATTCGTATATACATGCGTGTATGATATTGTATGTTATATATACACATACACACACAATCGCAAATATGACAATATTTGTGCGTGCGCTGATCCAGATTGGCTCAAATGCATATGTATACATAAACTTGTATATATGTACATACTCACATACAACTATTGTTATTGTCATACATTCACATACAACCATAGACTCATGCACATAAATACATGTATATTCGCCGATGTAGGTTGCAACAGGCGCACAAGGCCGTCTCGAGCTGGTGTGCGGAGACCTTTGAGATAAACCTCACTGGAAACGATGGCGATGGAGATAGCGCACAGGCACTAAACACTGTAGAGAGTGACATAGTTCTGCTCAAGCAGCATTGTCCGGAGAGTGTGCTGTACAAACTGTTCCACGTGCGGTGTTTGGGCCATGGCATGGTCAAGTACGATGAGGCTGTGGAACTAGTTGAGGAGTTAGTCATGAGGTGTGTATCAATGGTGTGGGGGTAGGGATGGTTTGTTTGTTGTACATATCGTGTTTTGTGCGCTGTTTGACATATGCAACGCGCAAGTACGATGAGGCTGAGGAACTAGTTGAAGAATTGGTCATAGGGTATGTTTTAGAGGCCTGGGTAGATTTTTTTTTGGGTCTATTGGTTTCATTGTTGGGTGTGTCTGGCTGTGCAATGGGCAAGTACGGTGAACTTGTGGAGTTTTAAAAATTTGTCAGGAATTTTTATATAGTGTGTTGAAAGGGACTTGCTAGGCTCAGTACTACGTTGAAGAATCAGCTGAATTAGATGAATTAGTTGAATTAGTTGAGGGGTATGACTTCGTTTGAACTGTATTGGTTTAAGCCTGTGGTGCTCGGGGTCAAGTTAGCGTGCAGCGCTTGGTGTTGGCCTAAACTTTTGTTATAGTGCCAGAACGTCAGAGCGAATCATACGTACTGAAGAAAAATACAGTATATTCATCACTGGATTTCATCGGACACTTCATCCCAATGACTTTGCAACTTTGGATTTCGAGTGATCCTATCCTTCGGTAGATGTGTAGCGTGCTATTACAGCATATATCAGTCCGCGGAGATTAGCTCTAGGAAATTTGAAATGTTGAACCTGAATCATTTTTTATTTTTGCTTCAAAACTCCGATTATTCACATTTCAATTTCCTTTCGAAATAAATACCAAAAGTCACCCAGGGAATTTGGGAGTGTATACTGAAGCCGCTAACTGTTATCTCGAAAGCGTCGAATTTGAGAAATGCGAAAATATTATTTCTGCGGCGTTCAATGGACTCAACAAACAGGCTGACAACGATAGGGATGCTTTCACCGGATATGTGAGTGTGTGACGATTTTTTGGTGTGTTACATACAATTAAGTGTTCCATATACATTTAC
>NW_014040476.1:7121-11922 GCF_001186125.1 Sphaeroforma arctica JP610 | reverse complement strand
TATATGTGTGTGTGTTTGTGGGATTATCCTACTATTAATAACTGAGCGTAAATGAATACAGATATATATAAGGCGAGTCGACCATGAACAGTATCACAGGTATTATTCGGCAAAGTGTATAGCACTTGAAGTCCACTGTCGCCACCACTTGCATCCGTACGGTTGAATATCTAATCGCCCGTCTTACATTCTATCACATTTGCAGGCCTCATGGAGGACTACCCTGAAGACCAGATGTTCGTGAAACTGCTGGCAATGTATGCAACGTTGTGTGTGTCGCAGCGTTTGTTGCTTTTCGTATAGAAGATGTCGAGTGCTTTGCTCATGTATCGGTTACTGTGTGTGGTGTACTTAGTAAATTGGTGCATGTTTCTCATGTATGTGAGGGGTGAGATTAAATTGTTAGTATTGTGATAGTCTACTTAGTAAATTGGTGCATGTTTCTCATGTATGTGCTGGGTGAGATCAAATTGTAAGTATTGTGATAGTGTGTGTGTGCGCATCCACGCTCGATAGTTCAATTCATGCGACTGCTGTGCTTACATTCGACCATGTCTACCCACGCATACTTTAAATACCGCATACCCACCCGAACACCAACACAACAATGTGCTCAAAAGAAGTTGGTACGGCATAGGTTTGTATTTTGTTGCCCATCCGCCGATGGATCCGACACCAACACCGTGCATAGACATGATGGTTTGGTAGTGAGTTCACATGTATCTGCCTACCTACATCACTCCACTACAAACACTCACCAGTAATGTCCGGGGTATAGGACCACAGCAGAGAGTTCACATGCGTAAACCCACTATCTATCTACCAAACGCTTACCGCACCAACACCACCACCACCACCACCCCCGCCACAGCGCTCAGAAGAAGCTAGCCAGGCAAGGGCAAGCGGCAGCCGATGCTTTGCGGTTGCGGTTGGAGAAACAGAGCCACTACGAAGCCATGGGTCTCGGGCATACAGCCACATCCAGCGATATAAAGAAGGCCTATCGCAAGCTGGTGTTGCAACACCATCCCGATAAGACGCAGACGGACGATGAGATAGTCAAGGCCGAGAGTGACACCAAGTTCAAACGCGTGCAGGCGGTATGTGGGGGATGTGTGTGTGGTGTGTGTGGTGTGGTGTGTGCGGCTGAGTGTATAGGGTGGATGCCAGTAGGCATGTATAAGGCAGTTACGCATAGTTATATGTGGAGTGTGTTTATAGGTATGTATAAGGTAGTTACGCGTAGTTATATGTGAAGTGTGTTTATAGGAATGTACAAGGTAATTGCGCATAGTTATATGTGAAGTGTGTTTATAGGTATGTAGAAGGTAGTTACGCATAGTTATATGTGAGGTGTGTTTATAGGTATGTATAAGGTAATTAGGTATAGTTATATGTGAAGAGTGTTTATATGTATGTACAAGGTAGTTGCGCAAAGTTATATGTGAAGTGTGTTTGGACAGGTATGTTTGAAGCGTGTTTGGATAGGCCTTTTTGAAGTGTCTGTGAGCAGCTGTGCGTGAACCATGTATTTGCAAGCGACATACATTCTTTTAATTTAAGGATGCTATATCTCAGTTGAGTTTGTGGGAGGTCCGATATCTTTGCAACATAGTATACCTTGATAGCATACTTATCTCATGCCCCTTTCCGCTTCTTAGTAGCTTACTACCTTAGGCAAGCCAATATAGAATACACCTTTATATCCTGCTCCATCTCACTTTCCCCCACCTATTCCCTGCCCTTTTCGTTCCCGACTCCTCTAACCCCCAGGCATACGAAGTATTGAAGGATGAAGCTTTGCGCAGACAGTACGACCTAGCTCTCCGCGTACAGCCTACGTATATGCGTCCGTCTTATAGTGCTTCGTCATCGCGAGACTTCTACACCCCAGACTTCAGCCACCCACCACCCCGGCCCCGCCAAACCCCGTTCGAAGCGGCACGGGGTAAAGGCCGTAATGGGAAAGGCAGATCCAGGCGTGCGCCACACTTTTAATTGGGCTTATAGACCGCTAGTAGATAGAGTGTGAGGGCAGCTAATAAATACTTGCGTCTCGTGTGGGAGCTGCCAATAAAAACTAAGTCGCAGTTATTTGAAGACAGCTGTGTGTAGCTTTGAAATACGCAGCTGATCGAGTGTGCGTGTGGCTATTGACAATACATACGAGATCTCAATCGTATGACATAAGCTGTACAAGTAAGTAATGGGTATCCATGATCAGTAATAGGTGTCTGTGTTAGCGGTAAGCTGTATGTAGCTTCAAAATGTTTAGTAAATTGGGTGTATGTGGCAATCAATAAATATAAGACTAGATCTCAAATACGTGAAATGTTATATGTGGGTATCAGTGATCAATAACAAGTATCAATTTTAGACGAGAGCTGATTGTAGCTAGTAGATTAAGTGTATGTGGCTATCATAAAAAGGACTAAATCTCAAATTCTCAAGTCGTTTGTGCATAGTCTTGATGAGGTGGAAGTGCAAGTTAATATAGATGTCGTAGAGCAAGCGAAAGTGGATATCTCTAATCATTTCCTTCTGAAAATCGGCGGAATTTGTTCATTCCTGGTACCTTTTCATGGAGTGAAGTGACTGGCAAAGTCCCATATAAGAAAGCACCCAGTAAACTTTAGTAAGGAAAGATGCGCCGCTTAAGTAAGGCCTTGACACAGTTTTGTATTTGAGTTCCTTCTATTGACTCGTACGGCGGTGCCAACCGAAAATATTGCAGTTAAAAAAAATATACGATCCTCGTGCTAATGGATATATATATATATATATATACAATACGCTCGTTTATTAGTTCTGTATGAATTTAAAACTTTCGATTGAAATGGGACTGTGCTGTCGACATGAAAATATCTGTATTGGAAAGCTCTGTATGAATTTTATACTTCCGGTTGAATGAGACTGTTTGATAGAATTCACAACATGAATATATATGTATTGTAATGCTCTTAAACTCTATAGGTATCGTATTGATTGCTCAATGGCGAACTCACAGAAAACGATGAAGATAAATGATTCAGAGACTGGATCATGGTGTTTTAAAGAAATTTTATCTATATTACAGTGACAAAAACGTCATACGTTGAGTTGCATGTTCCGGGTATACTAAGCACTCGCATTCATGTCCCTTCTATTTCCTCGAGTTTATTATTTCCTCGAGTATATACATGTATTTACATGAATATATATATATATATAAATTATATATATATATGTGTGTGTGTGTGTTTATATAACCCTTCCGTAAGATGAAAATTCATTGTTCTCGAGTCTTATTTCGGTATTCGCAAACTATATTTTACCTATGAATACCAACACAGTCGTTTCAACACCATCCATATACGTCAACTTGGCATATATTATGGTGTGGTTCATGATACAATTCAAACCAGGCGTGCTGGTAGAAGGACTGCCATAGAGTTCACGCCCAAACATTGCACTTTAGCTATCAATAGTCTAAAAGGAACATACACAAACATTGAAGGGTCTAAAATATCTTCAATAAGTCTTTATCCCTATCAAATACATCAGATCAACTGTGTACTCTATTCAATAGGTTCAGTTCCGATTCGACTGTGAAGAACTTGGTCGCCGATTTTCTTCTCAGAGCTCAACGCTTTCATCACATCCTCCTTGTTGCTAAATGTCACGACGCCATATCCTATGACAACATAGTTGACGAAACGTAGAATGAAACTTATTAAAAATTGTCCAAAATAATACACTGATACCAAATTGGATAAACTGAGCTGGTGGCAGGATACGAAAGATGTGTGGAGTGCTCAATGAAACAACACTTTCTACAACGCCGCCCAGAGAGAATGCGACTATACGACGAACTGAAGTTGAACAGCAAATGATATCCCACAGCCGAAATTCGTACTATACTGGTGAGGGTATTAAACAAGCAGAGACCACCGGTTAAAAAGGATACTCAGGAGAAATTTTCAAAGCTATAATCTGTTCAGCAGAGTGAGACGGCAACTCCAATAGGGCAATAAAGCACTTCTTGCGCCAAACTCGACCTATGGGCCCAGACTCTAAGCAGCCAATCCTCCTTACCGTGGGTTTCATACAAAAAGACCCAGACATAAGCTAGCGTATCTGCTACTAGGCACCACTTGCACAAGAACAACCTGCATACCTCTGTGTGCTGGACCCCATTTTGCCAGAAAGAGACTCGCAGACTTAGCTCCACAGTCGGCGTACGCCGCTTTCAAGGTTGCATTATCGGCAGTGTGGGGTACTCTTCTTACGAAAATCTCAGTCTCGGACTCGCGTGTTGCACCTGTCCGGTCCCATTTAGGCGCCTGAGTGTAGATATAGATGTGGAGTGGTCATTAGTGCACGCGTGGTGCAGATAACAAGTCAGCACGGCCAATTATATATATATATATATCTGAGAAGAACGATCGTAGATACAATCTACACATTAATAGGTATATCTGAAGAAATGTCTGTCTGCAAATAAGCATACGTGATGTTGTGCAAAAAATATTCTAAAGAGTATCATCTTCGCCTCGAACAATAAAATTAGTAAACAGGTGCGTAAATAGACTCCGAAGCGGCTGTAGTGCATAGCTGACGAGTAACGAACCAAATATCAGAATGTACGTCTGTGGAAGAGCACTAGGGGAAGTCATGCACCAAGGTACAACAGTATCAAAGTATATTAGACCTCTCAATTGACATATTTATGATACAGAGGCATACGACGCTTCATCTTTATCCTTCCGGAATCAAAGGAATGTACCCACTGAAGAAACCAACCATTCTAATATGTATATAC
>NW_014040476.1:0-5052 GCF_001186125.1 Sphaeroforma arctica JP610 | reverse complement strand
ATACAATAATATATAATAATATAATAATATAATAATAATAATAATATAATAATATATATATATATATATATATATATATATATATACCTTTCGCGTAGAAATATATACATTATAGTTGGAATATGTGTGCATGACAGAAGCATATGTGTACGGGTGAATACTCTTGGAAATTCAATAAGTATAATAAGCGGGCAATCACTTACAGTATAACTGAAAAACCGGTTTCCTACTAGCGCGGTAATTCGGCCATTTGATGCTGCTGCTGCAGTAGCCACGCGCGCTGATACACTTTGTAACATACTTCCTTATGTGACTGAATGTATATGATTCCAAACGAATCTTCTATTTTTAATATATGGTTGAAGCGGAATGGACTACATACATATTCATTTTCAAGCTCTTCCTTTTATGTCACTGAAAGGGCGCGTGTCTGCAAGAGAGGCCGTGACGCCCGTTAGGCGTTAGGCGCTCCCGACTGACTCTGAGTTTGTGTACAGTCCCGAGCACAATACACAACTTCAACTTACTACGACACTCGACATTATTTTAGGGTTTTGTAGTATTTTGGGTTTTTTGTTTCAAACGGGACAAAATTTAATATACGACATTTAGAGCCATTCATAAATAAAATATGACTGTATATTGCAAGAAGTTCTCTTTCGTAAACCTACAGCCTACAACCTACATTCCTACAGCTGTGCCATTTTTAATTTTTTTTTGGCTTTGTTTTATTTTAAATTACATAGAGAAACAAACAAAAAGCTGCCAATTTGAATGGCGTCTCGTCGAATATGCAGATTGCAGTAACCCTTAGGGCTTAGGCTTAAAGTCTAAAACCCTGACCCCTGACCCCTGACCCCTGACCCTGGCCCTGGCCGGGGCCTAATCACTGATGGCCCAGGTGGTCATGCATATGAAACCCGCCAAACTGCTTTTAGTTTTTTAAGGTTTATGGGAGGTAGTTTTAGGGGGTTTAATATTTACGACAACCCTGACAACCGCGGGCAAACGGTATGTAGGACCGACAGAAATGCTGAAGCGCCAACTTCGCAGGTATATGTAAATATATTAGATATAGGCGCATAAATACGTGTGAGCGTAATAGCTTCACTTTATTTAGTGGAGCAACAACCAATGTTGTAGTTGGATTGTCAATATAAAAATACCTGTATATTAGCAAACAGTTTACGCCGTTTGACTGTGTACTTTTATCGAGCGCATTATTTGCCCTCAGACGGAGAAAGTATTGTCCAGTACCTGGTATATAGACAATTAAATATTATACTTTTTGGTGCTAGTTGGTTATCCAACGTATGATGTATATCAGTAAAAATATTGAATGCAATATTAAATTACCCATCTATTATTTTTTTTACCTCGTTGTTTCTGTGTCCTTGCACCTTCTCGTCGCGGTCTCTAGAACCCTGCACGTATGGAATAGCCGTCTCTGACTTTTAAAAGTGCTGTATATGTTGCTGTTATATAATTAACCAACGAACTGAATTGCTCGTACCACAATCTGTACTCTTTCCTGATAGCGAATCGCCACACCACCGTCGATGTTGTAGACAGGTGGATACTTATATGAACCTCACATGATCTGACTGGCAGGAAAATTTCGTTGGTTCACTCAACCCACAATAACATCTTTTTACGAATCTTGACGCAATTTAGCATTCGGGGATTTCTCTAAGGTAACTTGAAGGCGATATGCCCACAATTCTGCTGAGGTGCTCTGAGCATATTCGCGTACTCTGGTAGCCTGCTTTTGTTATGGCGCATATTTATACCGGCTGGTCGAGAAGAACTACATGAATATACTTACTTGTATCAATATATAAATCTATTTTTCATGAAAATAGCTTGTCTAACCTTGAAGAGCAGCTGTTATGAACGAACATTTGTGCGACGATAAAACAAAACTTACGCGAGATTTTCCATATCACTGAAAAGCGACTACATATTCGTAATACAGGCCACTTCTGCGTTTAACTAGCATCACTTCAATTTTATAAATATGCTCGCGTACTGGCGTGTGCTTTGATTAACACTATGACGTCAGCACGAACCACACGCCAAGACCTGCCAAGAAAATAGTGTACTTACCGAAACAGGAACCCTCGGCTTATTATGCATATACGTGTGCAACCCCTTAAACTGTTGCAAAGATTGATACAAAACGCTTTTGGTCCGGGTTTGTGATAGCAGGCGAAAAAGCTGTGCTTCGCAGCTGGGTACAATGAAAGTGCATCAAAATTGGTGACGCTATCGTATAATACGCGTGAACTTATTTTTCAGTCTTTATTTCATTCCCATCTCAGCCACATACTTGCAAAAGTAAATATTCCCTGATACATCTTCATCTGCGACTGCTGAGATGTGGCCCAACACACAAACACCCACAAGCAGAAGAACTGTCACGTTCTTATGAGTATCCCTACCCACTTACTGAACTCCTGCCTATCCACGGCCAAAGCCTCTATGTGCCCATCCCTTATACAGTATACATCTACCCTCCCCTCGACCGAATACAGTACACACTTACTCGGCCGCATTCCACACCTACTCGGCCACATTCTCTAACTACTCAGGCTTGACCTCCGTGTCGTCTGTATCGTGCAACTCATCCTCTGCACCAGATGCCGCAGGTTTGCTATTATTACTCGTACCCGTGGATGCTCTGGGCTGCTTCTCCTGCTCAATCTTGGCCACACGAATGATAATCTCACGCCCGTCTAGTTCGCTAACAGTCTGGATGGCTTTCTGCTGCATTTCATGGGTCTCGAATTCCACCAGACCAAAGCCTGCCGAATGATGATAAAGAATAGTTGAGTTGATATTATTGCGTAAATATAAATACAGACACACAAAACGTCCAAAGCAAGATAGTAACTCATCTTTTATGTCGAAAGCGGCATGAGAAATGTTGCATGATTTCTAGTAATGTTTCTCGACAAAATGAGATGAATGGCCCAATCTGAAGAAAAATATATGACATTCATAGCTAGAAGTACACAAATACCGTGCTAGGATGTTAGAAAGAATATATATATATATATATATACTTATATTTTGGATATACAGAGAGAAAATGCACATACCCCTGCTTTTGCCGTTGTATCGTTTGCTGACTTTAGCTGAGGTCACACTGAATCCTTCAAAGGCCTTGGATAATTCCTCGTCCTCATAAGAAAACGGAAGATTGGCGACAAACACAAGCGTTTCGGAATCAGGCAATGTTTGTCTCTTCTCTTCTCGTTCCTGTGAGTAGTAAATATATAACAGTAAGCATAGGTGTGCAATATATATATATTTATATGTAGTTATAGATGAAGATTGGATATATATTAATGTATACGTATATGTATATGTATATGTATATGTATATACATATTTATATATATGTATATATATATACATATATATGTACATTTGTATTTATATACATATACATACATGTATACTTGTATACATGTATATATATAATCCATGAGATTGCCTCGTAGAATTTCAAGACAGTAACCCTTCCAGATATATTGAAAGGTCAAAGATTTTAAATAGAACTTGCAGCCTACGGGCACAGATGCATTCTCTGTGAAACTACACACAGCGTCTCATATTTTCTTCCCTGGCGAGCGTGCGCCAGTTTTTGGAAGTAATAAATACATAGAGAAGAATGCTTATCCTGCTACGATAACGAATGAATGCACATGTATTCCGTCCACTTCATATATCGAACACATATCACTAATTTTAAGTCAGCTGTACTTCTCAGGAGAGATACAGCCATGCATAGCACAAATGTTTCAGTGCGAGAAAAATAGCATACAATGCATGTGATTACATAGCACACACACACTACCACATCTGTACAGGCTTGTTAATCCTAGTGGCCTTGCCGCGTTGCTTGGTGATGGAAAATCAAAGGACGAAATACATATCCAACAACATATATAGCCTGGCTAATATCGAAGTGCTGTCATGAGATCAAACGCACCTCTTTGCTCATACGAGTTCTGTTGTCCCTCTTTCTCTCGCCACTTCGCTTTGGTTTGTCCTCGCTTGATTTTTTAGCCGTTTTAGGTGGCTGCTTGAAAAAGGGTACATATAGAGATTTAGCATACAAATGACCCACTCAATTGAGCAAATACACACACACACACACACTCACAAATATATAAATATAAATATATATACATAATATAAATATAAATATATATACATAATATAAATATAAATATATATATATATATATATATATATGTATATATATTTATATATATATTTACATATATATATGCATATTTATAGATAAGTTGTTATTATATATATATATATATATATATATATATATGTGAATATGTGTATAGGGTGGCCTTCACAATACGCACGAGTGTATGACAACCATATAGACCAACATAAACATCAGACATAATTTCTGTGCGCGTACGCTTATCCATGGAGAACTCGAGATCTCTCTAATCGGAAGACTGACTTATGACATGCTTGAAACAGTACTAAATGAAGTAATCTTCACCCATGAATATAAAAAATCTCTTGAATACAGATACATGATAGCAAACAGGGGCATATATGTAGCTTTCCTTTTATACACTATACTCGCACATACCTGTGACTCCCTGATTCGGGCCAGTTCGACGTTTAATGTTTTACCGTTCAGCTCCATGCCATTTAACTGCGAATACCAGAAGAAATTGAACACGTGTTAAATGCTAGACCCTGAAGACCGAGGAGTGATATACATCTTCAGGAATGTATGCGTGCGTGTGAACAGTTGATATTGCAACTACTCTCATGTCATGCGCAAGCTGATATAAGCATGTAGCGTTGCTAACTCTACATATATATATATATATATATAGTAGTGGAAGGGATATGATGCCACAAACAAGGACACGTTTGACGATGTCCAGTGACTGTTCCCCCTTCACATTGTCGTAAGCAAAATACACATACATCCATAAATGTACATATAGATCTATATATATTTAATGGTATGTATGTATAAATGTATAATATATATATATATAT
>NW_014040477.1:160796-168811 GCF_001186125.1 Sphaeroforma arctica JP610 | reverse complement strand
GTGTGTGTGTGTGTGTGTGTGTGTGTGTGTGTGTGTGTGTGTGTGTGTGTGTGTGTAGTATAGTATATATATATATATATATATATATATATATATATATATATATATATATATATATATATATACCACCATACAGTTCCGATACTAAATTTTCAAATTTCTTCATTATTAGTGTATATGATGTGAACGAAGTGATCACCACGATTCCGTGCACTGTATCTATAGCTCGACGTTACGTTGATACGCACTGTATGAGCAAGTTCAAAGTGATACACATTCAATATTTTAAATAGGTGCATGCCATAGCCTTCTGTACAATTTAGAGGGCTATGTGCATTCAAAGTGTCGTGTGCGATGTATGTAACAGCAATGTTAATGATTTAGTATGTCTGAATGCTGCGCGCCAAAACTAGATCGGTCGTTTGCGAGCGCCACAATCGCACAAAAATGACGTTTTCTCAATATAAACATCAACCTGTGAGTGTCGTCCTGTCAAATGTCATCTGATCAAGCTGTGTCTGTTATTTTTCCTTTTATTTTAAAGTGCTGTTTTTCGTTAAAAAAAATAATGCAAAGTGTATAATTTCGAGGGCTATGAAAATAACTATTTTTGGGATTTTGGGTTTTAGGGTGTACTTACGACTGTTCTTTTATTGGGAGGCTGTTACGTCGTTCTCCCACATTCCTCGTTGATTCGATCGGCGACCTTACGGCTTACAGGCTTACACCGCTATAACCCCAGTATTGTGCCTGGTATTCTTCCTCGCCTGCTTCTCCAGGAGTCTGTTCGCATGTGCTACTAATTCCTGCACTCGCTGTTCCTTATTGAGGGTCTGCGTGCCTTCTACAACACATCTACGTCTCAGCTTGCTTTCCTCTCAACCAGGTGCATGCACAGTCTGTGCAGCGGCGAATAGCCGTATTTCCCATCATCTTTGACCTCTGTTCTGCCTATCGGAGGGAACTGCCATAGATATGGGCAATAGTATTGACACAGGCGAACCACTCTCACAAACGACATCTATACAGCACTTCCTATAAATACTAACGACCGCACATGAATTTCAGACTTCAGAGTCGATGGGCATCGGAAAATAGGCAATGACGTGCACGAGCCACGGCTTCTACCACCAGCACAAGCACAGAACCGGCCCATAAATGACAAGAGACACACAACGGACGTATGATGGTGGGTAGCGGTCGGTACATACACCAAAAGGGCGCAACGGGTGTGTTCATGGAGGTACAAGGCACGGGTTCAAAGGTTTACACACTCCTGGCAAGAATAAGGACAATGCTGAGCACACCAGCTACCCGGTGACATCACCTGAGAGATGCCGTATCATCGATAACAGGGCATCATACATAAGGGGGCGAGCGCAGACAAGGGAGAACTGGACGAAATCAGGAGAGACAGACTAGTATCATAGTTCTGGATGGACACGATGCGAGCTTGATGAGTACTTGGATTCGCAACAACTAAAATTTAAATGCGCTACCGTTATACCATCTAGGTAGATAGATAGATAGATAGATAGATAATGTGTGGGTGGGTGGGTGGGTTGGTGTATGGATATGTGTGTGCGTGTGTGTGTGAGTGGGTGTGTGTGTGTATGTGTGTGCCTTCGTAGACGTATATACTCAAAATACTTTGATGAAGTATGTTTAATATATAAATACCTGGAAAGGCATTCTTGTCTATCGTAGGAAATTGCCATTGATATGAAGGGCCAACATTAGCATCTAAAAAAAATATTGTCGCTATGCAGATGCATAGTTGTACTTGTGATTGTTATTTTGTGAAGACGTATACTCACACGCGAGACATGCAAAATGATTTCAGATATATCTTCGCTCGATACACACCTTGAAAGATACCTGGATGGTTTCGTTAATGTGCACCTCTTTTCAGCCCGCAATATCAGAGCAGGACGTGGTAAGAAATGTAATTTACCTACTGGAAGGGATCGATGGCGAGTACATGAAGATCGTCGATAGGAACCCGCCAGTCATGCAACAGAACAGTAACGATAGTGACGATATGATGCAGGATGGTACCGATCATTTGATGGGAGACAGTCCGGAGTACGTGTGTGTATATCACGCTTGTAAGCCGATCAAGACCCTGTTGCTTGCCACAGCTTACTCTTTTGTGTACTGTGCGCTGTGCTTGTGGCTATTTCTTACACATGTTCATACGTATTTGCATGTTCTTGCAATATTTTTTATGTTAATGTTAGTATGTGTGTGTGCAAGCGTGGGTTATGTGCACTTGTGCGTTCAGATGATCTCGTATATAGTTCTTTCCGTGTGTAATGTGTACGTGCGGTTTTGCGGTTGTGATAATAAGTCTGAGTGCGCGCATACACTGGTCTACTAGCCGCAAAGTGCTCGTAAATATGAACATCTGATTATACGATCCGCGTTCAAGGTGTTTTGTATCACTGGTCTTGTCATTTGATGTTTTGACCAGAGGTGCACCGTAAATTGCGGAGCACCCATCAACTATGAGCTTGTGCATACTTATGACATATGTGAAAGTGCACATGTCGACGTACACTATATTTTCTCTGACTTTTGTATTTTGTTTAGCATCACCTTCATTCAATGACATCGGAAACATGTGTGCCATGTTTCGCCCCATGCCTATCCATTCTCCGGATTGTACGGTTCCTTCTAACCTATTTTCTTATAATCTGCGTTCAGACCTACCACACCGTCAGTAAGTGACTTCCGGGTTGACATCCATGCGGCAGTAGACAATAGCACTCGCCGCCTCATTCGAGAAAATGTAAGTAGCAATGGCATTGTGGAATTACATATACGTGTTTGCCATGTAGGCTACAACCCTGTGCAAATGTTCATCGGGCTATCCCGTACCACTTCATAGCACGCAATTCCCATCACCGTGGTAGCTTCTGCTCGGGTAAACTGTGCGATTTTATGCTGATTGTATAGATGTTTGGGTAGTTCTTGTTCTGCTTCTGCATGGTCTTGTTATTGACAGTGATATATTAATTTATCCGACAGTACACAACGCTTGTTTTGGTTTCGTTTCCGTGTACGGTTTGATACGAAGATTGATTATTTTACCTCTATGACTAGATGGCTCCCAAGGGACTGTGCTTCAAATATCTCGAGACCTTCATCAACTCGAATTCGGCAACCGGCCATGACACAGGTGCGTCAATTATAGTTACTGTACTAGTACGTGTCTATGTGTACGTTGACGTGTCTATGTGTTTGTACGTATATGTATTAGTGCACACGCGTGGCATTTATACGACAGAATTAGATGACATTTGAGACATCTTTAAACCTTTATTAGGCAGCCAGCCATGAACGTCAAGGCGTCAGACATGGATGACGAATTCACTCGAGAAAAGGAGAA
The DNA here is from genome assembly GCF_001186125.1 of Sphaeroforma arctica JP610. Classification (NCBI taxonomy): domain Eukaryota; class Ichthyosporea; order Ichthyophonida; genus Sphaeroforma; species Sphaeroforma arctica. Next base: position 165,420 of record NW_014040477.1, on the reverse strand, counting down.
TTGTTTTATGTGTTATTGAAGGTGAATGTATGTGTATGTCTCTATAGGTGTATACACATGAATTGTATGTGATTGTCAAAGTTCCACATTGTAAGGTTATGCACATGGGTGCACGTAAGTGTGGTGTACATGTATAACTTTGAACTCGTGGATGTGCGCGCATGCTTTTATGTCTATATAAATATATACACAAAAATTCGGAGCTGATGAACCCACTTCTAAATTATTGACATTGTAGTGCAAATTAAGCTAAGATAAGTAGATATGTTCCTATGCGAGTATGAGTTTACGTGATTAAATTTTACTAATCTTGGACGACCATCAGGAACACCTTTAAGCGATATATCCCCGTGTTTGGAACCACTAATTTTACTAAGTGCATATAGCTATAAACAAAGCACTACATCTAACAAATGCTTACAACCAGGCAAGGATTTAGAAGTAGTGTATAAACAGGCGTTTAAAGTCGTTGCCACGCCGGAGACCCTTTTTCTCCCTGTATCTAAGTTCTCGAACTCAGCAACTTCGACTTGATATTAATAATTTGAACTAGCACACTCACCATACTCCCACCATGGCCATGTGTTAGTTCTGTGTTAGGTATACTATACCTCTGGACTAGACCGACTTTCACGACTGGAGATTGCGTATGCCAGCGAAGACTCAACTGATATCACGCACATGTCGAAAAGATGCCATGAGACCATTCCGGCCTCGGCGAGCATGAAAATAGTACCCCGTGACAATCTGACTTCAGTCTAATTGTCCCATTGACGGTGCATATCCATGTGTCGATCAAGTTCACGGCTTGAATTTAAAGTCATTGCGCACACGTGGCATCTAAAGGCATCCGAAGAAACTGGCGTGGAGGAGCTCCTGTGCCACTCGACATGTCCATGTCTACGCAGGTGTGCATTCATCTCTGCAACAGTACCAAATGTCTCACGGCATCCTTTCACCGCACAGGCAAAGCTCGATCTCCGCTCCGAAGACGTACGATCTCCTACACGATGACCAATTCCAGTGGTATTTGGAGTTCCGAGTCCGTCGCGTTTGAGGGGTATTAGCGCCTGAGGGCCATCACCTACTGACTTTCGCGGATTTTCTGCGTGGTCCGGTGCCCTGGCGATCTCGAAGTCAATAAACGACGTCGTTTGTCTAGCAGAACCTAATTCGCGCGGATACCATTCCTGGCCTAACTGCCGCCTTGAGTCGCGCCAGGGAGCTGGTGCATCGTACGGCGCACCCTGTACTGAGCCAGTGTGGCTTCGAGTGCTACCCAGTAACTGTCTGCTATGTGCAGTGGAACCTCTTCGAACCCTGGGAGCGGTGGTTTTGATATTTATACGCTTTGCTGAACTCGGCTGTGATTGGCTTGAGCTGCCTTGTTGCTGATAAGCTACCGTTTTGGGACTTCTCTGTGGGACGCTATTCTCGGCGCCAGAAGACCAAAAAATTGCTGTTCCTATCGCTCCCACGTCGTCATTCTTGCTCGTATGTGAAGCTTCGTGTCGACTGAAAGCCTCGGCACCACTGAGCTGCGCTCCACAACCATTGCGTGCGCAAAGGTAGATGCCGGCATGCATACGCGCTGTGTGTTTGTGATAGTTCTCTAGTGAGTCAAAGCTTTGAGCGCATCCATTCCAGCCACATGTGGAAGCTACATGATTCTGACGAGATGTCACTTCAAACGAATGGTCTCGTTGCAAGTTGCCGCGAGTGGTAGCAGGGGCGCTCCTACTAAAGCTGTCGTACGGACCATTTGGGTACCTTGAAGTCATCGGCGGCATAGAGGAAAACGGACGAATCTGTAGCGCCGATACCCCCTGCTGATCATAGGAACCGAAGTTCGCTATAGCTGCATCATTGGAGCACTGCGCAGACAAGTATCTTGACTTTCCTGGAAAAAATCTGGATTCCGGAACGTCAGAGAAAGATCGCTCGGCAGTGTCATGTCCTCCACGAGAGGACTGTGTTGTGATCCGTCGCTTCCTATGGGACTTTTGATGGTCCTGCAACTCGGCTTCGCTGCTAAATACCGCAGCACAATCTTCCCATCTACAAAAGAGGTGGCCACCCTGAGCTTCACCTCCCGAATGCTTGTGCAAAATGTGGGCATTCAGCGCTTCTCGTAAAGCGAACTTTTCTGGGCAACCAGATAGGGTACACTTGTACTTTCGATATGAGGTATATTTCGGAACAGATGTTCTATCGTGGGAGCGAACATGACTTTTCACTGCATCCTCTGAAAAATAACGTTCTTTACATCCTTCATATGGACATACAAACTTCTTGTGTTCTACCATGTGCTGCATGAGGTGCTCTTCACACGTGAATATCTGTCCGCACGAACCTATCGAACACACATAGCGCGAGTACGATGGGCTCGTACTCTGTCGACTTGAAGCAGTGGTGCCCAGCTGAGTGCAATGCTCATACATATGCTTCTTCAACTCTGATGGACTTGAAAACCTGCGGCCACAATTCTCCCATCTACAAATCAACATACGATGTGACTCTACATTTGTGTGGTACTCCGATGCAACACCTGAATACTTCGAGCATGGCCCCAGCCACTTGCATATTTTTCTACTAGTAGATGAAGATGTGCCAGTATTTTCCCCGTCGTCTCCGCATTGGATTGCGTTGGCGTGCTCCGCCAAGTGCGATATCAAGGCTGATTCTGTCTTGATGACCTGCTTACATCCTTCCCATTCACACAGATATGCCGTATGATTCAATACATGAACCATGAAGGCTTCGCTACTGGATTTGCTCTGGCTCCTACACTCTTTTCGACAGTCTTCCCAGCCACATTTGAATGCGCCTCTCTTGTTCTTGTGACTGTATAGTACACTCTGATGCGTGTCCATATGCATACTAAACGCGATGTGAGAGACAAAGTTCTCGCCACATGATTCCCAGGCGCACGAGTATTCCACATGCGACTGCAGGTGGACTCTGAGGTCGATTAAGGATTTATGTGACTGTTTACAACCCCCCCAAAAGCACACATAGCTCTCATGCGCTTTGGCATGTTCTAATCGCTGTGATCTCGAGGTCAAATTTGCACCACAGTTCTCCCATGCACACGTGTTGCCGTCATGTGCACTTAGGTGCGATCTGAATCTCTTCATCGATGTAAAAACTTGACCACACCCCTCCCACTTGCAATCGTATCTGTGATGTGCTGCCATGTGCATTGAGAGTTCGCCGTGAGTAGCCAGTTGTTCAGAGCAATTGTCCCATCCGCAACTGTACGCTCGATGTTGGTCAACGTGTCTCTTGAGCAATCCCAACTCATCGAAAACTTCATCACAATCGAGCCATAAGCACGCATACTGGTCTTCATCAGGCTCGTCAGGTACTGCTTGTTCGTTGATCACGGCTTCCATCAGACGAGTACGCTGAGCAAGTTGTTCGCTCGTTGGTGCCAATTCCGTTCCTTGCGAGGCATTGGTCCTGACAGAAATTTCAGTACTTCCATTGGCAGTAGAATGTGACATGTCTCCCTTCGTGTTCTGGGTGGATGTGTTCGCCGGCGTGTTTGTATGAGAAGGATGTGATCTGTCTGTGCTACTGACTTTTGAGCTGGGTTTATTTTCGGTTGAAACACCAGGCAAAGTATCTACTTGAGAATAGTTCCGCGACATAACAGTCTCGATGTCATCACTTTCGGCAATTCTTTTGAAATGTTCAGCCTCGATGTTCCCTTTATCGTTCCTAATAGGTGTTTGTCCCGAGTCAATTGCACATTTGACTTTAAGATGTTCAGACTTCGGAGACTGCGTCTTTTCAAGTATATTTTCCGCTTTTTGAAGCAGTCCACATGTAGACCTATGCCATGTCGAAGCCTGCGTGGCCAACTATACACATTCAAAAAGGGAAATACCGACTCAGCTCTTGGACAAGACCACATAATGTTACAATGACAGATTCACTATCTATATTGCTGCTATAGTGGCGCTTCTTGCTCCCATGATACGCAGCATGCAGCTGATTTCAAACTGTAATAGGTCAATTTGATCGCAATTGAACATGCACCTGGTAAAGTACCTGGGAAATTTCGGGTTCTATATATATCTGCGATACGAAATCATCGGTGAAACAAAGAGCGCTGTTGGTGGTGTATCGCTCTATAGAAAATATGTTTGCTCGCGATTTAAGAAACATGGGAATCACTATTTGCATTTAGACACAAAACTGTGGTTATTTCCGTGTACCGAGGCAGAATGTATCACTGCAGGTAGACAAATATCGACTGGTGATTGTTGTAACAGCAAAGTAATAATAATACTGTAAACAAACATCTTTTGATAAAAAAATAGATGAAAAAGCCAAATTTCATCTTTGATTGTAGCAGCGAAGCAAAATAATATTGTAAACGAACATCTTGAAACGCAAGACAATCAAAATTTACCTTCTGGTGGTCGGCGCAGAAACCTGCACCACATGCACATCCACGGATGGCGGTTCCGCGGCAGACGGTACAGGTTTCATCGACTGGTAAGTTTGTTTGCATATTGTATCGATATTAGCACATCATTCAGCAAGATTGCATTCGTCAGTCCTGCGATTCTTATATGAGTTTCCTAAGCTTGCAAATGAATGTTCGTCTACTAAG
>NW_014040477.1:148489-160776 GCF_001186125.1 Sphaeroforma arctica JP610 | reverse complement strand
ATATAGTATTAGTATATATATATATATATATATATATATATATATATATATATATATATATAATATATATATATATATATATATATATATATATATATATATATCATACATACAAAGCCTCGAGTACCATTATTTATAATTTGAAGACAGCACAGGTACTCGGGCAGATACAGCGTATTTTTAGATTTGATTGGCGTGTCCTTTCAGAATCAGAGATCCACAACAAGAGCAACATCTAGCTGCCGAAAAGAAATACCCCCAAAACTGGGTCCGGTCGGTTATAAAATAACGATTTGCGGGTACATACCGAATATTTTAAAAATATGTAAGTGGCCCTCCCGGCCTCCCCACCTGTCTAAGTTTGTTGATGCCTCTTGTTCTGAGGACCCATTTTTTTTATAAAACAGGTGCCTATTATACCTGCACCTGTTGAGCGGCTGAAGCCTGAGACTGAGAGCCTAGTACGAGAGAGACGCTTAGGTGTTCACTCTTCTATACAAATCGTGATGTCACTGAGTAGAGAGTACGATGCTGCCGCCAGCTACAATTCCCGGCCTGTATTTCCTGCACAATAAAAATGTCACCAGTGTCGTGTGTTTGATATATATACATTTTTTACAATAATATATAGTATATTTTAAAAAAGCATGACACTTGAACCTAAATATACAATTTTTGTTTATATTTTCAATATGAAGGAGGGTTATTAGGAGGCTATGACTATTCCTGTATTTCAGTATTGTGAATTCCAGCGCGCAAGTTCCCAAAAAAAAATTGTTTTCAGGCTATTTTTAAAATAAACATCTATCTTAGCCTCCTAAATAATAGATGCATATATAGAAGTAGAACACCTAAAATAATTATAAATTGTTGCTTTAGAAGGCTTGTAAAAATAATTTTATAAAATAGAAGGCTACGATAAATAAATAAAATTATAAATACAGTATCCTCTATTCCTTCCTCTCTCTCTCTATTTAACTCTCTCTACTCTCTATAGAGAGTAGAGAGAATACCGACTAAAGACAAATTTATACCAATGGGACATTGGGATTTGGATGTCCTGTACAGTGATAAAAAATTTCGGGTTTTGTCCTGTTTAGGAGGCTTTGGATTTTTAGCTGAAAAATCAAAAATAGGATGATTTGATGTTTTTTATTTAGAATTTAAGATGTTTAGGAATTTTGAATGTGAAAACTGAAAATGTATTGAAAGAAAAAGGATTTGTAAATAAATAGATGGATTGGCTTGTTTAATGTAGACAACTCTGTTAGGCTCGAAATCGCACAACAGTATTTACTGCGGCTGGGCGGCTGGGAATCTGGGCCGCTGTGAACCTCTTTAACTTTTTTAAATCTTAAGCCTGCCTGCATTACGTCTGTCTTTTGCAATTGCCTGTATCACGACAGTCGTTTGAAATTGCCTGTATTTATTACGTTCGTGTTAGCCTTCCTATGATGCATAGGCCAAGAACCTCCGTCTCCGGGTCGATTTTGTAACGTAAGTAAATAAATGACTCTCGAAGTAATGCCCTGGAAGAGACGCGTCGAATGAGCCAATGTTCATTTTTCCCTTCCTTTTTTTTTACCCCGACCCCTATACCCCCATCAAGCCACCACCCCAACTTTCACTAGGTAAAATGGACTTTTGGAAATTCTTAATGTTTTACACTAGATCAAATCCACTTTTTGAAGCCTGAAACCTGATTCTGAAAAAAGCCATGTTTACAGATATTGTAAAAAATACATACACAAACCATATCCTTCTTCATGTATATTTTAGAAGGCTATGCACAAACACAAAAACACAGTAAAACCACATGTATTCACAAAGTCAAACAGAAGAACTTTCAACTCAATTGGCTGCTCATATAGTAGCCTATTGAGGTTCTCCACCACAAACTGATGCACCTATATCTCTTATGCTTATATCTGTCCAGGCCCCAGAGCCTTCACACTGCTTACCTTAATCATATACATATTACATACTCTTGCAAAAAAAACTGAATGTCAAAAAAACTGAATGTCTCTGATTCTAGTCACTCTAAATAAAGAGACTCTCTAGTCTCTACTCTCTACTAGATACTAAATAGTAAAAGAGTACTCTTTAGTCTATACTCTCTATAGTCTATACACTATACACTATACGGTAACGGCAGTAACGGCAGTACGGCACCGCCGCACATAATATTATTAACGCCCCCTGTCCAAAGTCCAAACCGCATCCGATTCATATTTATATTTGGTGTTTGTTTGTTTTTTTTATAAAAAACAAATCATATACAAATGGCAAACATAGTAGAGAAATATAGTACAAATATCTATTTATTTATTTTAAATTGAACAGTACAAAAATTTACAAAGGAGATGAAATGGTGATATTAGAAAAAATAAAATGCAGGCCCTTTTTTTTTAATGGTATTGCGGGAGAGTGGCTGTGCCTTTGGTGCGATCGACCAACTGAATAAATAGCTGGAATTGCCTAGAAATTATAGAGGACAGGGCGTGAGGGCGACAGACACTTTGACTTTGGGGCATCTCGGGTTTTGATAAATAATGTCGTCAGGGACTTAGAAAAGCTTACGCTTTCAGCAATAAATAGTAATTTAGAATGGACTATTTTGAATGGCTCACCCAAAAAGTGACTCGCTCCAGGCTAAACTATAAATCACCAATATAGATAGTATTTGACAATTGACACGAGGGTCAGGCCATAGAATGAAGAAAGAAAAAATGCGCCACCTGCTAACGACCCATATATTTCTTACTATCGGCGGATAATTATGACTGCCAACAGAAACACATTATTAAAGAGTATTATCGAACTACCTATTGGATAGTAGAATATCAGTCCATCATCTCTTAATACTATTGTTACTGGATACAAGCTTTGCCCCATATTCGTAGGCCAATATACGCAGCATCGATGACCGCTTTCTCTGATCTCTCTATCTCTCTCCCTCCCCTACTCTCTCTACTACTACTAAATAGTAGAGAAAGAGAGAGAGAGAGAGAGTAGAGTAGTAGAGTAGTAGTAAATAAGTAGAAAGAGAGAACGACCAGAATTTTCCCGGTGGTGAAAATACTTCTAGATGTTCTAAATATATATTTTTTGAAATATACATGCATTATTTAAAAAATACTATTCAAATTGATCATTCCTGTTATAAATGACACCTTTTTTTCAAAACAAAACACTGGTCTTTTTACAAAACACTGGTCTTTTTGTTTTTAAAAACAACTATTTTGTTCAAAAGAGCAAGAGCTACAAAAGAATTCTCACTGAGCCCGCAGAATCTAAACTCAACGGGCGACGGGCGTCTTCACTCTCGTCATCAGTCGTCAACTCGCCAGTCGCCACTCGCCAGTCGCCACTCGTTAACTCGTCAACATTGATCCTATATTTTGTCTCTGTTCTGTTTTCTTGAAAAATCAAAAACAATATATGTAATAAAAAATTATAAATATGTAGATTTGTTGTTTTTGTTTTAAAAAACATTCAGAAAAAGCAGAAATCATACTCGCAAAGTGCAAACTTGTTACAACCGAACATTTCCTTTTTGAAAATATTGCATAAAAATCTGACCTCTTGAAAGAGATTTTAAAAAAGAGGCTCTTTTATTTAGACTTATTAGAGACAAAAGCAAGTCAACAACTGAACACCAACTCCATCAATCTCCAGTTTCCACTTTCCAGTTCTCCACTCTCCAAGAACTTTTTCTTTTTAAACAAAAAGAAGTGACTAAGGAGTTCAAGACTTCAATACTCAGTCACCCACACAACAAGAGTAGAGAGAGAGAAGAAGACGGTCTCCAGTTTCTCCACAGACTCCACTCTCCTGTCTCAACATCAGAGACCAAAAATACACAAGACCAAGTCAACAGCGCGTCAGCGCCTATTGTAATATTGTTTTATCCTAAACCAAAAATATGTCATTGTATTGAGCGAACAAGATGCGCAAATAAATACAAAATTGATTTGTGATATCGAATTGGAAAAAAAATATTGTTTATTTTTTTGTTTGGTTATAAAAATGAATACCATTTGCTTGTCAAGATGTGCTCATAGAGTCAGAATGCAATCTGTGCCTTTGTACCATGAGCATAGGTCTATATATAGGCAAGATAATCAAAATAGATTTTCCTGAAGTGAAATCTAAACTTTTTCAACCTGTAATATTTACGGGGAAAAAGCAGTATAGTATTTTATCAGACTCGCAGAGCCTCTCACCGACTCACGGGCTCTCTCTTGAGAATAGAGAGTAGTCGGCACTCGTAAGCACACTGTTGACTTGTCAGTTGTCACTCTATCGTCTGAGTCCCGGCGGTCCGGCCTTAGTCTCAGAACTTCAGAAGTCAGGGCCTCAGCCCTCAGCCCTCAGCCCTCAGGCCTGAGACCTCACTCCTCACTCCTGAGTCCTCACTCTTCACTCTTCACTCCTCACTCCTCACTCCTAGTCCCTCACAGCCACAGGGCACAGGACTCATGGGGCGGGGCTTGGCCGCCAAGGCCGCAAGGGCCCCATGGAAAAGTGTAAACTCTCGCCACACGGGTGTATAGATCAGTATGTAGTTTTGAAGTGCGATTTTTACGAAATTTAATAAGACTGCGACCACTACGACTGCGACCGGGTCTTGCGACTACTATAACTTCGATTCTCGCCTGCGACAACTAAGGCTGAGGCTCTTGCCTGCGACCACTAAGTGAGGCTCGCGCATGCGACCGCTCAACCTGCCGCTCTCGCCTGCGACTCGTCTTAAGTCTGACCTCTCGCCAGGGAACACTAAACTTGACGCTCTCGCCTGCGACCCGTCTTATGTCTGACGCTTTTATTTGCGATTCTAGGGTTTTAGGGTTTTAAGGATATAAAAATTTCAGCCTCCTGAATAATCAACAATATCATAACCTCCTAAAAGAAACATATACATATATCGTAGCCCCCTGATAAAAAAGTAATTAGTTGTTGATTATTCAGGGAGCTATGCATATATACATACATTATATACATGTATACATATATACATATATACGTATATAATTATATACATATATTCGTGTATACATATATTAAAATATGTATATACATATTTATACCTGCATATACATACATAAACATATACATATACATATACATATACATATACATATACATATACATAGTACATATACATATCCATAGACTCATGTACATATACACATATACACATATGCTAATATACATATACATGTATGTACGTAAACACACATACACATATACATATTGTACATATATATATATATATATGTGTGTGTGTGTGTGTGTGTATACGTGTATTATATATAAACATATATTTATATAAATATATATATATACATATATATAAATGTACGTATGCATATATATATATATATATATATATGTATATGTATATGTATGCATATGTGCATGTGTGTGCGTGTGTGTCTACGTTATATATATATATCTATATTTCCTTCAATATATATCTATCTATATATATATGTGTGTGTGTGTGTGTGTGTTTGTAATTATGTGTGTGGTGTCTATAAATATATGTGTGTTTGTCTATATATATATGTGTGTGTGCGTGTGTGCGTGTGTGTATGTGTGCGCAAGTGTGCGTGTGTGCACACGTGCGTGTGTGTGTGTTTGTGCGTGTATACATATAGAGTTCGTTGTGTATAACGGGCTTTTTTCTTTCTAAATATATGGGTCATAGGCGTGACAGTTTTGGAATCATATTTAGTTGGATTTCTCTGCAGCGCTTGATTTGCCAGTCTAATCACTTCGTCTCGTGTCGCTATCGTTCGCAATCTCGGTGATCCCGCCATTTGATTTTGATCCGCGCGTCTTTTGTAGCAAAGCAGCAACTTCTTTCTCGTCAAATTTGACATCTGTCACTCCAGTTTCATCGTCCGTACCAGGACCAGAAGAGTCTGTATCGCCAGTCATGTTGTTGAGAATAAGCATACACCGTGTGGTGAACAAGCTAATAAGCCCTACTAAAATCTAGTAGAGTTCGAAAATATAAAGTTTATACACACAGACTCACAGTAGTTATGCCTGCGTTTCAGAAACTGGCTTTTTTTTTACTTTTTCCATAGAAGTTTGGTACAAATTGATATTGAACATAAAAATCAAAAACTGTACTTTTTGATGAACATTCGGCCAAATTGCGCCAAAAACTGGCTATTTCGAGGAACATTTTTCTGAAACGTCCAGTTTTGATATGTCATCAGAGAAATCTGATTGGTTAATTCTGGGACATTTGTTGAACAATTTTCAAAATGTTCCATAATTTTTATGGTTTTTTTCTTTCTGATAAAGAGTAGCCATAAGTGACCCAAATCCGTAGTTTTTGGGATTTCACCTTTTGGTTTCGGAGCTTTGACTGATTATGTGCTCCAATTTACCCGTCACTATAAAATTATTAACGCCCAAGCCTTAGTATTCAAATGTACAAATGAACCGAGTGAATTATTATGTTCTATAAAAGAAAATGCGGTTATGACGTTGTGTATGAAATCACAGAACAGGACAAAATCCCTTAGACTTGAAATTTACAACAGAACGGGACAAACCTAAATTCAACATTGTTGAACTACAGTGCAATTGTGCAAACCAAACGATCATATTTTACATAGTCTTGAGGCGTTGTATTCTATTTCAGGTAATAGGTGTAGATTGTGTACCGAAAACTGATACTTGACTGTTGTATCGGTAGATATTTATTTGCCAAGTGTACATGCTTAATAGTTCGGTACTTGGGCCAACGTCGCCTTACTTGGGCCCATAAATATCGACCCTACCTTTGTGAATGGACCAGATGCGGTTTTGGACTCAGGCTAGGGCGTTAATAGTTTTATAGTGACGGGTGTCGTATAGACAAAGTCGACAATTTGAACGAAATCGAGATTTCAAATAATGTCCGTAAACAAAAAGGTAGCTGACATCAGTATTTAGAAGCCCATAGCGAAAATCGATTTTGGGACATTCAAAAAAAGTCTCATCAGTAGAAGCCCATGGGCCATAGCCCTTGAGAAAATCGATTTTGGGTCATCCCAAAAAAAAATTGTGTCCAATATTACCGGGAAGGACCTGGTTCTTATCATGATGTATGTACCGCTGTGCGCCACCTGTAATTTTTTTTTTAAATATATCTGGGGTCTGTTGACAAAACATAATCTTACATAGGTAAAAAGCGCGGCAAAAAGGTATATCGAAAATACTGTAAAAAGCCGCTATTTATGTACAATCCATAGAGCCTCTCTAGAAAATAGAACATACATTCTTCTCAAAAATATATGAAGTGCATACATATATTGCGTAGTTCACAGGGTGAAGGCAGCCCATCAATAGTGCGCCCATATCTCAGGTGTGACACAATGTCTGCGAATTGAAGGTATCATGAGAATAAAACCTCCAAGCGACAATATTCATATATATTTATATATAAATATATATATATATATATTATATATATAGGGACTTCCGAGGATATATAGGAATTGTGAGCAGTTTTGAGGGATGATACATGCTTCTGGAGGATCATACAAAGAAATCTTTAAATAGCGTTAGATATTCTAATCAAGTGCTGCTCACGGATTCTCTCTCTGGACACGGCATAAAAGGCATGCCAACATAGGTATCGTACTAGTGAATATTTTTTTGTCTTGTCTGGCATACATGCCCTAACGAACATGTCAAACCTAGACGAAGGTCAGGATTACACCTTCCGCTCTCGTGATTTGCATTTATACAAACTCTTCAATACTGAGACGGGTACACGCGATAATAGAATTCCCCCTGCTGTAACATCGAAACGTGCATACGAAGCTTCGCCAGCATCAGCTTCTCACGTGAGTACTAAACTACCACGTACATATAACTACTCGAATACAACACCAGTACGCACACTTAAGGAACACGACACGACACGAGAGATAGAGCTGAGGAGAGCCAGAGAGAGGGGTAGCGACCGTATGCCACCGTATGTGCAAGCGGATACAAATGCAGATGTAGATATACGCATAAACGCACTAAGTAGTAGTAGTGAAACGGGAATGAGGAATGGGGATTATGAAGTGCAAGCTCAAGGAAACAAAGGAGTGTTTAAGGAGCCTTTCGCGCAGATACACACAAATACGACCACATACAAGTACAGCAATGCTACGGTCAGTGCACCACTAGGCTCACAGCCAATGACTTTTTCAACAACCACTTCGCACAAAACGTCGAGACACGAGAGTCATACAGACACGAGCACACGTGTAAGTGCTCACACGGGAATTACGTTGACACAGGGGAGCTATGTGGAACCTCGCCTGCAACCGTTAAAGTTTGGTAGAGACGGGCTTAACAACACACACACAGGTGTAAAGACGCTCCAAACGGCGACGAGAGATGTGGTGCAGAAATCTATGGCTACTAACATAGCAGGCGGCAGTACCGAACTGCCCATTACTCGACCTACAAATAGACACGAGAGTGCGTCTACGTACGCCCATAGGCGTACGATGGGTAAGGGCAAAGACCCGCTCTTGGATGGGATGGATAAGGAGAATGTGGGGAGTGCAGGGTCTGATCGAATGGCCACGAGATACATAGAGAGCCGTGGACAACCTTATATAGATGAACATGCATCACCACAGACACGTACACCCACGCAATCTGATACAAAATTTCAAACTCAGGTACACAAGCACACATACTCTGTGGTTGATCCGTCTGTAGCAAGTGCACAGGCATACACAGAGTCAACGGGACGACAGGATGATATAGTACCCTCTATTACAGAACGTGTACGACCTCATTTACCCCCAACGACGACTAGCAAGTATAACAGAACCAATATTCGAAGTATAGGATATACTGGAGATGAGCTTCAGACTCCGCATGCAAAGACACGACCTACTTCATACACTCCATCTACCAAAGATACGCACACACACACAAACACCAACACACATGCACAGATACACACAGGCACGCGTACATGTACACATACCAAGCGTATTCCCCGGGGGGAAAGAATAGGCACAACCGAGCCCAAAGATGATGGGAAAGAGGTCAACCCGCTGCTGCACAGACTGTGCATGCACCTGGTTGATAGGAAACAGCGCAAGCTGAGGCGTAGAGGCTCTGTAGAAGGCACACATACCCTCAATAACGAACAGCGAGTGCAGGAATTGGTAGCACATGCGAACAGACTCCTGGAGAAGCAGGCGAGGAAGAACACCAGGCACAAGACGGGGGTTATAGCGGGTTGTAAGGTCGCCGATCGAATCAAGGGTGACTTCACGAAATGCGGGAGAAGAACGTATGTGTGTGTGTATGTGTGTATCTTTAGGGCAGAGGGTGTGTGTATGTATACGGAAGATCAGTGATTGTAGTTGGTTGTGAATTGATCACTATAGATTGTGCGTAAGGAATTGGATTTTATGCATGTTATTTTTTTACACCGATTCGCTTGCGATGTCAAAGGTATCTGCCTTGTATACGAGGGCAACCCTGTACAAAACCCTTGCAGACTTCTGAAGGAGTGCAGTTCTTCAAAGATGCTATCACAAAGGTGAAGAATATACGATGAAATATAGGATGCTCTCATTCTTTGGCATCGATTGAATTCTAACTAATGATTTCAAACTCTAGCAACTTTATGTAGCTAAGTCGGTAGTGTGCAGAGAATTTGCGCACTCAAGTGCGATGCACGCGTGTACGCATATGAGGTGCACGTGCATTTTTTTTTCTGGTGTATATATTGCAGTAATAGGTACCATAATCCATGATGGCTATTGTGTATGTGAGCGAAAGTAATGTGAAAATGATGCGCACCGCTCACGGTATTGTTATTTATTTACGCAAAGTCGCTCGTGCAAGCGTGGGCTCCACTGCATACTATGAATTGCACATACGAGTGCGTGGTATTTATAGTGCATCATTCTGATCTTATTATTAAGAGATGCTCACAGATGTCATTGACAAGTGCACGCATATGTATGTATGTTTATTCATCTGGAGGTTCCGACAAGCCAATATTCCAACACTGTGGTTGCACTCGGACATGCACAAGTATTTATTGTTTACCCGACTTTTGTCTGCGTATAGGGTTTTTTTCTCGTCATATAGAGTCTAAAAATGTATATTGGTACACACGTACCTAATGGCGCCACGTCTGTATGAGTGCATGCCATCACTGTAAAACCTCCATGTCATTTCGGCATATTTGCACACCTACATACTTGTATCTAGTCACATATACCTCAGTGTTGTATACTAATCCAGATTCTCCTTTCCCTGTCCCCTGTCCTTGGTACAATCTCTCATATTGCTTTCATCATTCACGCGATACTGACTGTGACAATCATGCCGAACATTGCTTGCACTTGCCCTCCTGGCGCACACCTGCTCCCACCTTTATTTCTATTTTTAGCATACAAACTTTAGCCTTGTAGTCATTTGCCACGATGGGATCTGCTGAGCTGCGACCAGCCATTTTGCTGACATCGCTGTACCCATTTGTACTGTTACCTCAATTCTAACTGCATCTATCACACAATTTATACCTGATCTACGCATTACTATGTCACCAATTTCATGACTAATTGATGTAACGTGACATTCTACACAGGGATGCAAGAGCCTTCGATAACCTGTTTTCTCAACTCGTGGCCTGCCGTGATTCGTCATTGTCGCCGCACATTCTGCGCTTTTTGGCAACACTTAGAGACCAAAATCTAGACTTAAAATCAAACAACCTAAATATAGAACAACAGAACCCAAATTTGGAAGACGACCCGGTCTTGGAAGGAGAGGAAAACGTCCTCAATCTATCGCTACTCAGCCTCGATGCCACTCCCTCAAACGCGAACAAGAGCTTCAGCAGGTAGTTTCGAACGTCTGTTATAGGCCACTTGTGTATATATGTTGTACGATTAGTCAGCACGCTAGTACTTGGTTCACGTCTTTCGCGACACAGGTCATTTGTCTATGGTCGGGTTGAGTGTACTAAGAGTATGCATATATGAGTGATTGTCAAACTCTCTGTGTGTGTAGTGACCGAGAAGATTGAATATTGGCATAAATCTAGCAATACAAGATTATTGACTTTGATCACGGTACACTCAGACACACACGGATTATCTGTGTCGGGTGTGAGTTTCATTGGGGGATTGTATAGTAATGAGTGCTGGGTTACAAAGCTTAAGTCACAGTTACATGGACTGTGTTAGAATGAGTGTTGCGTATACCTCCGGAAAGTGCACTCTTTGTCACCGCATGCAAAACCTCATATGGAACCTGGCTCACAACGCTAATGAAGTTTCCACGAGCACAATATATCCGCATATCGACTCTGAAATACAATATCAATTGAAACCGCGTCGTTTACCTTTACTCGGCACAATTCTCATGACCTACCTCAGAACGAAACCGGTACTTCCACCAAGTATATCAAGCAGCAGCAGAAGCAAAACAGTGGGAGGAGTGTCTGGAGTGCTCTCGAGGGCTAGTACAACTCATCGAGCGCACACATCAATTGCGCAACAAAATACACCGAGTAAACCTTCAGCAAATGCCACAGATCTGGGCGCCGCCACAACGATACCAACATCGCCGACCAGGAGAAGGAAGGGAAATAAAGATGGCTCTGATGCCCGGGTTGGAATTGCCATAGATATGGACAGTGATATTGCTACAGATACTAGACACACGCGGACCACTCACGCGGACGACATAGATACAGCACATCCTATATATACTCAGCAATCGCACATGGGGTCCAGAGGCGATGACCATCAGAATATATATAGTGAAGCGCACGAGCCACGGCTACTACTACCAGCACAAGCACAGGAACGGCCCACAAATGACTATAGAGACACACAACGGGCGCATGATGGTGGGAAGCGGTCGGTGCATCTACCACAAGCGAACAATGGGTATGTCCACGAAGGGGAGAGGCACGGGACCCATGGCTTACAAACTCCAGGTGAGAGTAAGGCCAACACTGAGCACAGCCAGATACCCGGTGACGATCACCTGAGAGATGCCATATCACCTATAACAGGACATAATGCGCAAGCGCGCAAGCGCGGACAAAGGAGAAGAGGAAGAAATCCGGAGACGGAGAATAGCATTATAGTTCTAGATGAACACGACCCGAGCTTGGTGAGTACCTCAATTTGCAAAAACAAAAATTTCTATACATATCGATATGTCTATATATATATATATATATAATGTATATGTATGTATGTATGTATATATGTACATATTTATATATTTTTATATCT
>NW_014040477.1:143746-148123 GCF_001186125.1 Sphaeroforma arctica JP610 | reverse complement strand
TGTGTGTGTGTGTGTTTATTATATATATATATATATTGTATGTATAGTATACACGTATATATATATATATACATATATATATATATGTATGTATGTATGTATGTATATATATATATATATTTTAAAATATATCTATATGTATGTATGTATGTATATTTCTATGTATATGTATATGTATTTGTATGTACGTATATGAATGTAAATGTATGCGCATGTTTATTTGTATTATGTGTATGTATGTGTATATAGGTGCGTGCGTACGTGCGTGGGCGTGTGGGTGTATGTATCCTCGTATATAATATATCTACTTTTATGATGTATGTTTATTTTAAGATTCTTGTCGGTTGCACGAAATTGCATTTGATTTGATGAGACGTCTCCCCTTTAGCATCTTTGAAAGGAATAGTTGCATGCAGATGCATAGGCGTACTTGTGATTGTTAATTTGTGAACACATACCCTCATCCCTGAGACATGCAAAATGATTTTGGATATGTCTTCGCTCGATACACAGCTTGGAAGATACCTGTATGGTTTTGCTAATGTGCACCTCTTTTCAGCCCGCAATATCAGAGCAGGACGTGGTAAGAGATGTGATTTACCTACTGCAAGGGATCGATGGCGAGTACATAAAGTTCGTCGACAGTAACCCGCCAGCCATGCAACAGCACAGTGACGATATGATGCAGGATGGTACCGATCATTTGATGGGAGACAGTCCGGAGTACGTGTGTGTATATCACGCTTGTAAGCCGATCAAGACTCTATTGCTTGCCATAGCTTACCCCTTTGTGTACTGTGTGCTGTGCTTGTGTCTATTTCTTATACATATTCATACGTATTTGCACGTTTTTGCATATATATATATGTTATTGTTAGTATGTGTGTGTGTAAGCGTGGTTTGTGTGCACTTGTGTGTTCAGATGGTCTTGTACATAGTCCTTTCCGTGTGTAATGTGTGCTTGCGTGCGGTTTTGCGGTTGTGCTGGCAAGTCTGAGTGCGAGCATACACTGGTCCATTTGCCCCGAAGGGCTCGTAAATATGAACATCTGATTATACGATTCGCGTTTCAGGTGTTTTGTATCACTGGTTTTGTCATTTGATGTTTTGACCAGAGGTGCACCGTAGATTGCGGAGCGCCCATCAACTATGAGCTTGTGCATACTTATGACATGAGGGACTGCACATGTCGACGTTCGACGTACACTATATTTTCTCTGATATTTGTATTTTATTCAGCATCACCTTCATTCAATGACATCGGAAACATGTGTGCCGTGTTTCCCCCCATGTCTACCCATTCTCCGGATTGTACGGTTCCTTCTAACATATTTTCTTCTAATCTGCGTTCAGACCTACCACACCGTCAGTAAGTGACTTCCGGGTTGACATCCATGCGGCAGTAGACAATCGCACTCGTCGCCTCATTCGAACAAATGTAAGTAGCAATGGTATTGTGGAATTACATATACGTGTTTGCCATGTAGGTTACAACCCTGTGTAAATTTTTATTTGGCTATCTCGTCCCACTTCATATTACATCCGACAGTAGACAATGCTTAATTTGGTTTCGTTTCCGTGTACGGTTTGATACTAAGATTGATTATTTTATCTCTATGATTAGATGGCTCCCGTGGGACTGTGCTTCAAATATCTCGAGACCTTCATCAACTCGAATTCGGCAACCGGTCATAACACAGGTGCGTCAATTATAATTGCTGCACTAGTGCATGACTATGTGTACGTTGACGTGTGTATGTGTGTGTACGTATATGTATTAGTGCATACGCGTGGAATTTATACGACAGAATTAGATGACATTTGAGATATCATAAAACCTTTACTAGACAGCCAGTCATGGACGTCAAGGCGTCAGACATGGATGACGAATTCACTCGAGAACAGGAGAATTGTTTATGTGTATATTGATGTGTGAATGTATGTGTATATATCTATAGGTGTATACACGTGAATGGTATGTGATTGACAAAGTTCCAGAATGTACGGTTATGCACATGGGTGCATGTAGGTATGGTTTACATGTGCAACTTTGAACTCGTGGATGTGTGCGCATGTTTGTATGTCCATATATATATATACAAAATCAAAGTTCCACAATGTACGGTTATGCACACGGGTGCATGTAGGTATGGTTTACATGTGCAACTTTGAACTCGTGGATCTGTGCGCATGTTTTTATGTCCATATATATATACAAAAATCAAGTTCACAATGTAGTGTTATGCACATGGGTGCATGTAGGTATGGTTTACATGTGCAACTCTGAACTCGTGGATGTGTGCGCATGTTTGTATGTCCATATATATATATATATATAAATGCGGAGCTGATTAGCCCACTTCTAGATTATTGACATTGTAGTGCAGATCATGCTAAAATAAGTAGATGTGCTCTTAAGTTAGTGTGGATATGATTGATTATGTACATATCAATGAAGCACGAGGTCTCGGAGAGGAAAGGCTTACAAGTGTGCGCATGTATTTACGCGCTTGTGTATGTGTACACATGGACGCTCGCAGGGGTGCTGTGCGCTCGTTAATTGTGTTTTGTGCTACGCCTGACGCATTAGATTATCAACTATGCGTGGTATAGCGCCCTTGTGCCAGTTTGAGTTCATATTTGCGAACTGTAGGTGGAAGTATTATCTCGTAGTTTATACATCCACATTCACCTGTTCACACGTCCACCCATGCTCGCTCGTACAAATGTCAAACACATACGTGCAAACAGCCCCACACTTGCACAACACTCTTTATTCTGTGTTGTACATGCTATTTACAGTCTCATACACGCACATAGGCACGCCATAGTAGCCACAACCACAAGGAAAGACTACGTTGTGATAATTGTGCACATCTACATAGTTTCTATTATTGATGCTGGCGCATATACTGACACAAAAACACCAACAACTATGCATGCACGAATAAATATCGGGTACCGCGAGACTTGTTCACATGCACAAATACAGATAGGGTACACGGAGACACGTATACACACAATTACATTCTTATTGTGTGTTTAATCGGTTGTTGAGCTTGCTATGTACAAGATACAAACGAATAGACTCCTTTGAACATTTACGTATAGACTGACACTTGTACATCATACACATGCACACGAATAGTCATATATGTACACATTATCATGTGCACACACGTACAGCAACATACACATGCACACGAATAGTCATATACGTACACATTATCATGTGCACACACGCACACGAATAACCATTCACGTGAACATTATCAAGAACAACATAGTCAATTGCGCAAGTTACAGAAAAGCAGGTACAACCGAATGCACACTTACCCAAAACCTCAATTGGTTTAATCATAGCCATACATGGACAGCAGTGATAATCCACCTACGTGTGTCCATGCAGGGATTGTGCAACAGAGCCTGATATGTGCTAGCATGCGCATATCTCACGCCCAATCACCCGAGTACAGGTATGCACAGAAGTTCGGGCTGAGCTGCAATGCATGATCGGCATTGATATTTTGCACTTGACTCCACACAGGTATTGTATACCGGAGCCTGGTGCACAAGGTGCAGACGACTCTGAGCACCTACTACAACCTCATCGCTACGCTCCAAGACGAGTACGTTCAAGACTGCCAGAACAGCAACAACAACAACACCACGGCCCACGCATCCACAGTCACGTACACCCACACGCGGCAATTCACGCTCAAGCACTTGTATGTGTGGTGCCACACGCCCGCGCGAGAAATGGCGTTTTTGTGTGGCATGGTAGAAAACAGTGCCGCATACTCCGGAGGTACGCTTCTTTCGGCGTTGAACAAGTTCACCGACTATGGCGATCCGCAGCTCAATGCACTGGCCGTGGGGTTTGTGGGGGCTTGCTCCAGCCACGTGTACTCTATGATGGTAGGTAGATGTTCTATTTTTAGAACGTTTGTCCGGGCGCTCTGAGAGTGACTTCTGTAGCCTTGTATGCGATTTTAGAAAAAATATACTCCGGGCTGGTACGTGAGCCGTTGGCTTCTGCCATAGTCATAAATGGCAGTCATATGAATGATTCCGATATCTGAAGTGTACGTTAGTGTTGTGATCTCTTTACTTTTCAGAAGAGTTTTTCCTGGTGTGTTTGATGACATATGTAGGTTTGTTCCCTCCAAGGACGTGTGCCGGTCGTCGCGACATCCCTCTCCTACACACGTAGACTCCTATCTCGAGTTGTCCTCATACTCCGCACAAAAATTTCCAAAAGAAGTATGTATATGTATGTATATGTATGTATATATATATGTATATGTGTATATATATATATATATATATATATATATATATATATATATATATATATATATTATATATATATGTATA
>NW_014040477.1:123174-138539 GCF_001186125.1 Sphaeroforma arctica JP610 | reverse complement strand
CACGGCCCGGAATATATAGGTGTGTTGAGTTTCAGCGAGGCGCAGGCCATTCAGGCCAACAAATATGCCACTGTAGGAAGCTTGTAGCAAAGATTGTAAGTAAATATAATTTGATACATGTCGATATATGACATGGCGAGATCATTAGGTCATTTTTGATGTACAAGAAGAACTCATCATTCTTGTGTTTGGATGCACAGAATCCATTTTCGAATGTCTGTAGGACCCCATTTATAAAAAAACATACACCTGAGCTTCAATACTTGGAAAGAACCTCACACTCAAATCACATTTGCATGAATCCTAAAACGTAAATTCTCACTGAATGTACATGTACAGGGGCATTATACACACATATATCTCTTAAGAGTATGTATACACCCTCATACTGAACACAACACGCTTGTGATACCAATGGCTTCACCACGCACTAAGGTCGTGCTCACGTGGCGCTATTCTCGGAGATTCACTGATCGCGCACCCGTTTTCGCATTCAACCACTGATATGCATACGCGCCCTTAATATATTGCACATGCGACAGTACTATCTTATGGTTGAAGTGATTGAAGCGTCGTCAGAAACTCTCAGGAAGAGTATGCAGAAGGCTAAAGATCTTGATCAGGTACACAAAGTACATATGGCATATATATATATTGAACAACTACATGCATGTATTTTGTGCGAGTGGGTGTGGTTGTAACCCGTATCCATGTCTGCATAGTATGGTGACATGGGCACACTATAAATTGCGGTGAAAAGTCGAGATAACATCTGCGCACTACTGTAAGGAGTGCGTAGGCTAGCAAGAGCAATCACATGTTAAAATCAAGCATGCAATGTTTCAGAAGTTGTACATTGGTGCTACCATACTATTCTTGTACATTTTACATGCTTTTGTTGTTGTTGTTTTTGGCAATATCTACATGTTATATGCGATACATCGTCAAGGATACTTATTTATCTTGTACACAAAACTTCTTAGGTTTTGCGTAAATGTGTATACATTTTCTCATACATCATGTGTATGTGTTTATGATTTAAAGGAAGTACATAATCCTCCTTCCAAAGAAATGCTATACTGGGTCCAATCTCGTAGCTGACAAAATAAATTGATCTGGCAGCATGTTGCTTCTTATGCCGTTGTATAAGTATGCTCTGCAGTATAGTACATGACGAGTATCGTGGGACTACATCTGTGGGTTAAACATTCATTGTTATGAAGGCATCTAAACTGTCCATTCATTTATTTATTTATTTATTTTATTTGGTTCCTGATATTGAAATTCGAAAGCAAATACATAAACACATATACCTACTCGCATATGTGTTGTGAATATATAATCCTGCTACACACATGTACCTCTCTGTTTTACCTCCACGTGCTTTGCTAAACGTTTGTATGCATTAGAATTACCTGAATTACTGGCAACTAGATGTATGGTTATGAAACTAGTAGCCCGTTCGCCATTTGCGGCAAGTGTGCTCGTATTTCCGCGGCAAAGCATAGTCTTCTGTCCTCCCTCACGACTCGCAATCGTTTGAGACTCGATCCCGCAATTCTGCTTGGAGTGTATCTCTGCCCTAGTATTAGAGACTTATTCTGGCTGGTATTGGGAAAATGCACTGTTCTTTATTAGGAATATCCTCTCACTTCGTCAGGTTATCGATGCGCACAACAAGTTTCTCTCCGAGGTAGTCACGAACTCACTGCTGGGCGATGTCACCTCAGAACTGTTTGCCATGATAAAGGTAACAGACTGGTGGACTATTCATATGTATGAATGCAAGCTTAGTCGAGTGTTTACACACAGACATACATGGTTTTTCCATATTTGCTTCAGTGTAAAGATAGTTAATTGGGATGGTTTAGCTTCAATGTAAAGGTAGCTAATTGGGGTGGTGGCATGATCTCCAATTTCTATGTGCTTTGTACGTGTGAAATGTGCATACTTACTCGTTACCACGTATTCAGGGGGTTGGCAGCAAAAGGATCTTTACCCAGATCATTTGGGAGTAGGTCAACGCCGCTATGCTGCAACACGTGTACACATAGCCTGCTACAGCACCGACATTCCTAATCTTTCGTTGATAATTCATTATGAACTGTGTAGTTTGTAATTCTTTGTACACCCAAAAAAAATGTACATTATCACTACAGACGATAGCGGGTAATATCCTAGGCTTCTGCCAGTTCCTCGAGAACTTCAGAGCCGTCGCCACACAAGAACATACCACGCGACAACAAGCTGAGACCGACCGAATCGAGCGAGGCAGCCGTGGGTGAGTGGTCATACTAAGTATTGTACAAAAATCACTCTTATATGTGTTATAGGGAGTGGTCACACTTAGTCGAGAACGAGAACCACAAGTATTTGTGATAAGAGAGATGGTCACACTTAGTTAAGTACGAAACTCGCACTTGTATTTGGTATAAGGAGCGGTCACTCTTAAATATCGAAAATCACAATTGGATTTGGTATAAGGAGCGGTCACTCTTAAATATCGAAAATCACAATTGGATTTGCTATAAGGAGAATAGTCACTCGTAGTTAAGTACGAATACCACACTTGTATTTATTTTTTCTAAGGGGAGCGGTCACTCTTCGTTAAGTACGAAAATCACGCTATATTTGTTACAGGGGAAGCTGTCACTATTTGTACGAAAAGCAGCATAGGGGAATTTGTCACTCTTTGTATAGAGGGGGGGGGGGTCATCAAGTTACATGATAATTATTCATTGGCAACTGTAAATAGGCCTACTTGACCAGTCAGATCGAGGATCCCGCATTCAAATATATAGATCGTTCTGCTTGCGATTAGCGTATCTTCGTTAAATGTCTTTCTTCGTGTCCTTCATTTCCCTTTGGCCGTATTCTCTGACTTGTGTTGATATATATTGTGTAATTTAAATACTGTTCGTGTCAACTGGTGTCGTTGGACTTGTAAGGGCGTGTAAACATGTTCTGCCGCGTGCTTCATTCATATGCTTGAGTGGTCGTATTCCTTAACTTGTTCATCTATATAGTCTCTCATGCGGCTGGAAGTGGTTTCATTCTTCGGGATTGCACAATGTACCATGAAGGAGATCGCTTTGATATCAGACTCCAAATTAATTTTCATACCAAGTCTGTCATGGGAGATGCTCCAGTATGCTTTCAACTCCCAACCATCAAAAGTTTTGACTCAGCACCCGTGTTAAGAATATACTCGCTCCACTTCCGAATGGATTTCTATCTCTGTTTCGTACTGGAATCTCCACGACTCCAGCTCTCCCCTACTTTGCTCTGTACTTTTTGGCTAAAGTAGGCGACGTCTCATGGATCGTCTCTATTCATAATGGGTGCTCTTGCGTGTATATGCACGAACACAATTATTCATTGCAGACCATTACCATTTATAATATACGCATATGTATATACACTCGCACATATAGATCTCTGTGCTTGATATAACTGTATGAATTAGACGTTCAACTCGTAGCCTCCTGTCATTTTATTTCTCAGCGAATGGGCCACGTCACGCAAAGACACCGCTGCCGAAGAGGAAAAAATGGCCGTGTTTAGTCAGGACATTAAGCGATTCAGTTCAAAAGTCAGTCGATTCAACAACAACTTCAGGAGCCGTGCTAAGGTATATCACACAACCAGTGTGCACCTCATGTATTACCCACAACAATTTTTGCCCGTAGAGGCGTGTATAATGATGGGATGGATTGCTTATTGAAACATTCTGATATCAACCCGACGAAAAATGACTTCGGATTTTAAATTTCACCATGTTTTTGGGTTCTCACTTGCGAGTCTGTAGTACAGTGCGCACCCGTTTTCAAACTTACCTTGTCATCACACTACCACTCTCACACTTCTGGCCAATTTTACTTGTTCCTCTCAGATTTTAGTGGAATTGCTGAACGAGAGTCAGTCGCCCAGCATGCGCAGCCTTGCCACCCGTCTAGATTTCTCTGGGTACTTCTCATCGGTCAAACAGTCGGCTGACGGCTTCCAGAGCTATAGTGATGCTCAATAAGCAAATCATAGTCACTGAATTAAAATTCCTCAAGAGTGTTCTGAAACATTCAAAAAAAAAAAGAGTATACGCAGGATAGAAAATAGCTAGCTCAAGAGTGGTATACATCGCATTCCAACATGAATACATGTCTGAGGATACGATGATTTTGAACCAGCTCGGTGTTTCCATCGCTACTTCAGCGCAGCCGGTGTTAGTCGTGTTGCCTTCTACCACTGTCAGAGAGTGCAAATGTGTTATATGCTTGAGCCCTATATAACTACTAAAAAAGCATCCTGTATACTTGTTCAATTCAATATTAATATTTAATGAGTGTGGTGTCGACGCAACCGTCGGTGTAAACTACTAGATTGTCATGCCTCATTTTCCTTATATCTGAAAGTAAAGATGCAGCATTCATGGTGGAGTCCTACGTATAAATATCATTAAAAACCATAACTGTATGTGTGTACATACACGCAATACTAGTTCCACCCCACTGAATACCCCACCATCGATCGTTACAGGTATATTACACCATCCATCCCTTCAATGTTGATATGTGTGGAGGCTTGCCAGAAATAAAGCCTAAATGTTATACTGGCTCGATTTGCCAAAGTTTTAACTTTGAAAGTCAAATTGTTTGGTTGGAGCAGCTCACGCAGCCATGCGGTTAGACGGTTCTGCTATTCCGAACGCTACTACATATGTCATGACTCACTACATACCTTTGCATTCTGTTCATAGACTAAAAATGTGCAACTCGCATACCAATCGGTACGACTCAAACACCAATCTATTACTATATTGTAGTTCGTTTGTATAAGCATCACCTCGTACGAGTCAGAACGTTTTCCGGCAAGATAACTTAGGTATGTCCATAGTTGTTGGACAAGTGGCACTGAGTGCAGTATAGTAAAATTGTCGGTTGGTCACTTTTCGCTTTCGAGCTAACCTTAAGTCAGGTGACTAGGTTTATAACCAATTGTATCAGATCATTTCGAACAATAATTCTACTGTCCAATTAACGCTGACCACAGCCCAACATCGATATTTGGAACATGAATTTACTCTCGGAATTTAGTATTTGATCTGTACCGATTGACTTCAGTGATACACAGATATAGTGATATATCGTATTTTAGTTTTTACTCGGAAGCAAATCAAGCAATTTCAGTGAATCTCATCCCATCCAATCGGATTTTGACGTTCTCTCGCAGTTGAAGTTCGTGACTTCAGCCTTTAGGCCCAGGGTAGGCCTCCCGCCTCCCTGATGCAGTGATGCCACACCTCATCTCTTTCGTCACTCGTGACTCGTCAACAGTCTTCCTGGACGAACCGAGTGGAAAAGCCGAAAAGGCCTAATACATACTTCGCTTCTACTAAATGTGAATTCATGCCCACGGCCCCACCCCACCCCCCGAATTCGCTCCTCTATTAATCTCGTGGCTAGTGCCCACTGATCTATTTAATGCGTAGTGTTGTTGGATCCGTACTTCCCTATCACTGCTGATAGCGATTTCTAATCATATTTTATATAAACCTGAATCGTGATTTGACATTATCTCAAAACTAAAACAGTGACATATTCAACTGAAAATATAATCGATAATCAACATGGCATTATATACAGCGGATTATAACTTACTTCGTAAACTGAGTGTAGTTTCCAACGATACGCTTTCTGTCTCAGACCGAGGGAGTACGACGGCTCCCAGTTTGATTTCTGAGAGTAGCTGCTTGTCGCAGGTCTGTAAAGTGCATTCTGGATACATGATTATGTATAAAGTGTCGTCAAACTTATTGCGTCAGTGGAGGAGAAAGCCTATATGGGTTTCACTTACACAAGGAAAGAAGCTCGTTCTGTCGAAGCGTGGAACGAACGGCAAATATAAAGGGACTCCGAAGATTTTCGACCTTTCCGACTACAACAAATGCGAGTTTGTGGGTGAATCTCAAGAATTGATAACCATATACAACACCAACCGATACAGGAGTATAGACTCCATTTTGCTTGTTGCGCCTGGTGTAGAAGAAGCGCAAGAATGGGTGGATCTAATAAATTATAATATAGGCGTGGAATGTCCGGAAGATAGTGTACGAAATGCCACCGATGATGCTGAAGGGGTTCGAATTCCGGATATTCGGGTTGCAGTTTGTTTCTGATACGACGTCAACAATAATACTCTTAACCGAAATATACCTGACCTACCACCATAGCCCTGCCGATGACATTTGCTCTTGATAATCCGCCGATGTGCGATGAATCATGTGCTGTGTTATATAGCACTGATGTGCTTATAAACTAAACCGCGTGAAATACGCAGTGGTAAGCGATATGGTATCACTGACACGATACGTTGTCACCAATAGTTTATCAGGAGTAAATATCCCTGGATTTATAGACGGTGCATCTATCTCAAATATACCTTTGCGTGACAAAATAATAACAGAGAGTGGAAAGTTGTAGTGTGCAGTTGTCTGATTACAGTTCGCATAATCTGCTTCAGGATACATACTGCCTAGTTCGCAATCTTTTCAATAAATCCTATTGACTGTGAATATTAATCGGGGAAATGATGCCCTTTATTATGTTCAATTCACTTCACTATTATAATTTGTATCTGGCCCGGCAATCTAATGCGACCCGGCCCACATTCATTCAAACCCCATTGACCTGTGCTGGAGCATTGTACACCCAACCGTCAGAGTGTCGTTGCTTTTGTATGCAGCTTTCTTTTATCTTCGTGCCTATAAGGTTAAGTGAGCTTAATAACACAGCTTGTTTGTCTTGATATCATATCAGACAGTTTGTATCGACAACAATACATACGTTGATAGATCACATGCACAACTCCTACTAGCGCGCCTGGACTATTCAGACTCTGGCAATTCAGCAATCATTGTACAAACGAGATCACTCACAATAAAAATTGAATTGCATATGCGGTTACAGCGATAGCAAATGTGTGCAAAAGGGTACTACTAGTGTGCAGCTTCATAGTAGTTTTCCCTCGCGCTCTAGATAACTTCACAGGACGAAATCGAGGTAAAGGCATATATTTTCATGACACCATCTGATATCCCAGAGGAATCAAAGTATCATGTCCCTAAGGTTCGCTCAGTGGCACATTCAAAGCAATTAGCCCAGTAGAAAGATCGGGTGCTGGTACCGATTTAAATTTTTATTTACATTCGCCCGATATCTTCAATGCACGTCTATCATCGCGCTATATATAGCTGTGTCGGCATAATAACCGTCTTGTCACGTACACTCTACAAAATAATCACGCCAAATTTATACGATTTATACGTACAAATCCACTCCAACTTCTGACGCATTACAATTTGACTCCATGCTTCTACAATCAAGCGACACTTTCACAAAAATTCACACGAGGACAGCGCCCACATGTCGACGTGGAAGACGACAACTAACTTTAGTTATCAAGTACATAAGGTTGACTATTGAATAAGTCCGGTCAGTTAGTGCGGTATATGAATGGTAAAACGCACACAAACGCCGTTGTCGGGTATCAATTAAACACCAGCTGTCCGATATTACTAAAACTCCTGCTACCCGATATATTTAAATAAATAAAGGCCAATGAAAAATAACTTAACAAACAAAATCCTAGTGACGTCTGATACGCATGGAATGCAACAACGTTGAAACACATCCATCAACAAAATTTTTCACAAGCAATGTGTACTCTCCGATCAAGATATATACATCTACTAATATGCGCAAATACGAAGAAAAAAAATTATCTAAGGAAACGTATATGCATACATATACATATACGTACTTACATATACATATACCTACAAATATCCACATTCATACGTGTATTAGCAAAAACGTGTATGTACCATGTATATACGTATGTGTAAACGCATATATATATATATATATATATATATTCATACATATGTATGGATAACGATAAATACAACTGTTTTTACTTCTATATATATATGTGTGTGTGTGTGTGTGTATACATACATACACATATGTCCACTCGTATAAATATACATACATACATCTGGTGTATCTATACATGTATATAGTTATATATATATATATATACATCTGCATATATATATATATATATATATATATATATATGTATATATATGTGTGTGTGTGTGTGTTGAATATATATATATATATATATATATATATATATATACATGTATACATACACGTATGTATAGTGTGTATGTGCGTATATATATATATGTATATATTCACATAAAAATGTATTTATACATATATATATATATATGTATATATACATATATACATATATATATATATATGTATATATACATATATATATATGCATGTATGTAGGTATACATGTATATATATATATATATATATATATATATATATACATATATATGCGTGATACTCCATGAGGATAATTGTAACTCCATATGTGCTTAAAAATATATTGAATGATGCATGATTGTACGTGGACATGTATATGAACATAAATATGAATACTACTATCCATATGCCTATGATAAACAGACAACAACACTAATAAGTTTCTGACCACTAGAAATTGCTCAAACATTGAAACAATCCCTCTTACTGTGTAGTGAATTTTGATCACCAACATCCTGAAATTTACCCAAGGTATTGTACTTTACACAAATAGGCACATATACACTTTAGTATATTGATTTTAAATACACTTAACACTTGACAGTGGTAGGGCGAGAAGCCTGGAAAGTGCTTCGGAACTCCTTGGGACCTCTGTGGATACGGTGGGGAAGAGGGAAGCGAATGTGCTTGTCGTGGAACTGCTTGACATCAGCACGGCGACACTTCTTTCCTGAGATCGCTGCGATCTTGATGATCTGCAGAGACTCGCCACGGCAACGATGCTTGGCGGCCATATCC
Organism: Sphaeroforma arctica JP610; assembly: GCF_001186125.1. Lineage (NCBI taxonomy): Eukaryota > Ichthyosporea > Ichthyophonida > Sphaeroforma > Sphaeroforma arctica. The sequence goes on along the minus strand of NW_014040477.1, from coordinate 129,618 downwards.
TATATAAACCGACGATGCACAATATGCGTGAGTATACCTTCATAAAAACAAACTCGAACACGACTTGTAGACCCGTACAAGGCAATGACTACTTGCGTAACATCCACTTGTTATAAAAATCACTTATGCGCGCCCAAAGTGCAACAGGAGCAACCGTGCAGAAATATAAAGGTCGGCGTGAATATTAGTTGATCGTGCAAAACGGTGTGTATCACATACGAAGATATTTGAATGAACTTATTGTGGAGAAGCAAGGGGAACAAACTGTAAACACGAATACCAACTATTAATGAAGCCTCAAGGTACAGTTATCAGCATATGTTTGCTCTGATCAGGTCTGTGTATTGAACTCTCATTGGCTTCTCGGTGTATGCAGCGCTACACACTCACAATAGAAATATAACATACACGTACACGTTGCGAAGTGGTATACACATTGCATCTAGGATAGAAACTGAAAATTAATATTCATTAATTCATCGAGATTTGCCTTATACACATTGCGAGGACATACAATACCCACAATTTAGGTGACATAGAAAGTAGAACATCTTAAAGCCTCGCTGTGCTGAGGAACTCTAATTCCTGCCACTCGCAATCATATTTAAAAGTAAACTAGAAAACTTGGGTATATTCAGCATCAGACAATAAATTGAGCATACCTGGTACAAGTGGGCAACGGCTCCGGTGACGGAGGTATCACGGTACTCCTTGTACATGTTGTGGGTACCAGTTCGTGAATCGTAACGAAGCCAAACACCGAAGTTCTTGACAACCTGTCCGTTCTTCTCAGCGATCTCATTGCATGAGATAACCTCACCGTGCACCTTCTTGACCTTCTTTAGCTTGTCAAGGAAGTACCAGAAACGACTACGAGCGTGCACGGCATTGGGAGCGAACACACGCATTCTGTAGATGTGAGGAACGGGGTAACGTTCCGACGGGTACATACGTCCCGCGACCTGGTACTCGCGAATCTATAATGAAATATACTTAAGTGTTAGTTTTTGATTTAACTTTAACTCAGCTATTTGCGTTATCTTGGCGGTACGAACCACATGCATAACTAAACCGTGACCCTGTCAGAAGGTTTCGGATTTTTGTGCCACTTTTGAAAACTTGACATTGAAGATGGTATACACATATGCATTACGCTTCAGCACCGACATACAAGCGAGTATTCGAGGCATAAATATAGAAGCTGACCAAGTGGTAGCCGTGTTTAAGGTGCCCGCCTGCAGTGAATGTATATGACACATATCCGGCGCAACAGCGTATATAATACTATGCTTACATAGGTTCACTAAATGTGTAATTGCTATTGACCTCACTATGTATTATATCTTGTGTATTTGTAATACTCCTCCCAGTAGCAGGTGCCTAAATTCACACGTTAGCTTGGAACTTCATGTGTTCTGTTGTTGTTGTTGTTGTTGTTGTTGTTGATTACAATTTTTGTTGATATGATTGCTGTTGTTTGACGACTTGTCCATGATATTTCGGAGACGATGCATTTCATCATTTTCGCAATCTACTATATGATGTTGCCTCCGTGATCATCAACGCACATGCATACACACAAGATTCCTGCACACGTACGCACGAGAAAACGTACTGTTTCAGTCTCATCGTCCTATCTCTACTTCTATTTTGGGTTTCGTATTCGCACGCTATGACTCTTGTGTATATACACATACTATGAGCATATTGATTACCTGCTTAGACAAAGGCATTTTGGGGCAAACTAGAAGAGATCGACGCTAGACCTCACAAACTACTAGTATATACGAAAAAGAATATGTGAATTGTACTGTTCTGGTGTTTTACAATGCGCGTGTGATCCTGACTACCAACACATGTCTGATAGGGGATAAACGCTCAGTCAAAATTTTAATTTGCGATGTTTCAAAATATGACTTCGATGCAAATTCTAATATTTAACGCTAGTTTCGGGTATGATATTGTAGGTACCTCAGGTCAAACTCAGAATGATCCAAAATCCTCACTTTGGAATCGTATTTTACAACATGATTTCCAAGTGATATCATGTTTCAAATTCATTTTTTGGTTTCAGGGATAGGTTTCACTGGAAATGGTTTTTCTCAGCGGAAAGCCGGAAAGCCGGAAAGCCGGTCACGGCCCACGGGTTATGTACCTTATTTTCAGAAACCACACACGATTAAAAAACTGCAAATGCCAGTCACCAGTGTCAGTGCGTCTATTTAACCTCTATACGTTTTGCGTTTTAAAAACGTATTAAAAACGTATAAACTTTAAATATATATAAGCTAACGTTAAACGTTTATATCGGGATGGCCCTATTGTTTTCTCTATAGGTGTATTTTCCGAGCCCTTAGGTTCAATGATCTCAGAGATTGTTCCTTTAGATATTCGATTAATTCGCGAAATGATCGATTTTTTCTACAGAATATTATCCTTTATAGACGCGAGATTTTAGAGTTTATAAATTAAATAAAAACGCGTCTCAATCAAATAATTAAAGCGTTTACAACTTTACATTCACGTTATTTTCAGGCGGGAAAAACAATAGCTTTCTTCGTATCCTTCTAAAATACACACTTTTTAGAGGGCTATGCTTTCTTCTTAATTCGAATAAGCCAGACAATAGACATCCTTTGAAATCTATTTTTTAGATGCTTAGAATTTAGGGTCTAGGGTTATATGAGCTCGGGACACAATACTAGAAATACATCCCTAATCGCACTACAATCGCACTACAACCTACACACGTGTATGTGTGTCTTACTACATATTGTGCCACCTTCCTATATACAACATACTACATACTACATATGCATCATCGCACTATATTTTTATCTATGGACCCGGCTTTGACTGAGTACGTAGGATTTCGACCATGCTTATATTATGGTGTAGTACAATTGCTCCATGCACGGAGTGACGTTATTGTGATGCATCTTGTAAATAGTGTCACACAGATTGTTATATAGCTCTAGATTGCAGTTATAAAGAATGAATCATTTACTTGCCATGTTAGAGGATTCAACAGTTGTGCTCTAGCATTTCTATCCTCCATGTCGACCTTGGAGTCTAGAGTACAATCCAAGCTTCAGAAAATAATTACATGTATCTGCAATAGCCGGGCCTCCACATTAGACTCTATGTTATAAACGTACTCTTAATAGTACGAGGAACTTAAGATTCCTAAATTGTTTTTAACGGTTTTATTGATTAATACCTTTTCCATTTTACAGTCTCCTAGTTTGCCTTTATGACATCTTTGGTGTTTGCCAATCTAACAGGTGTTCCACCTTACCTGGGTCGATTTTAATACCTTCCTTAGATATATGGTAGCCTAAGAGCTGTATTTCGCTCATTGCGAAGTGGCATTTCTTCTCGTTAATCTTGAAGTTTTGCTCGTTGAGTCTCTTAAGGACTCGTCTGACTAATGCGGCGTGTTCGCCCCTAGTTTTGGAAAAGATGATTATGTCATCTATATAGACTTGCACGTTAGGCATGTCTTCTGCAAACATTTCCTCCATTACTTGTTGGAAGAATGATGGTAAAGAGTGTAATCCGAAAGGTGCACCTCTAAACCTGTATTGTTTCCCTTTCGAGGTAAAACTAAAGTACTTACGATGGGGTTCATAAAATTGTATTTGATGATACCCCTGTGTTAGGTCTATGGATGTATGTAATAGCCGGGCCTCCACATTAGACTCTATGTTATAAACGTACTCTTGAGCAGTACGTAAACTATAAACGTACTCTTAATAGTACGAGGAACTTAAGATTCCTAAATTGTTTTTAACGGTTTTATTAATTAATACCTTTTCCATTTTACATATCAGATATTTGGACAAGGCCATTAAAAAGCCCCATTAAAATACCAAACATAATATTTGACCTAGTTCTATTAGTAGAACTATATTTACTTTCCAAATCTATTTATATCTGAATACTTCGGTAACGAGATGGCTCAACCGAACATAGGTTTCTAAGGACTATTAGCGTTGCTTAGTTTAACCTCCGTTCAGCCAACCAGATGTGCCAGTCTGATGAAGACTCAGTCGGTAATACTTGATAAGTTGCAAATTGGTTAATGCAATAACCATGGACATCAGGAGTATTTTTCTTTTTCTTTTTCTTTTTTTATCTAAAGATAGGATTTTGTGAGTCTCTCTGATTCGCCCCAACGAAACATACCACTGTTTCTAATAGAGCGACAACGAAACACTAAATAAAATCCTCTCGGCGAAAACAGTACTGAGAGGATTATATATAGGCAATGTCTCAGCCTCACAATCCCTCAGAGTATTGCTGTTTTCACGAGGCATATCTAACTTTACTAAAAGACTCATTTCGTTTATTTATTTCGAATTTAACTATACTTAGACTTAACCTAATCGTTCAATTACTCTAAGGCGTTAATATCGCCTTGATAGACCGAAACTTACATATCTTTCGTTTTAAGTGCGGGTACTGGTCCAATATTTGTCGTTTTCACAATGTTGTAGCATCATCTTCTAGAGGGGTTTTTTCTTGTCGCCCGTCCACTTTTCTGTGATATCTTGATCTTGAGTAGTATTTTGTGTCTGTGTTGTACAACCACAGACGTAGTTGTTAGATTTTTGTTTTTATTGTTCGTATCTCTACTGAGTGTTGTACCGGTTGATGCTTCTCATTATGTTTGCAATAGAGTAAGCATCATGAGTGACAGATTGTTGCAAGTATGCAGTATTAAGTAGTGTGATGTTGAAGAATGACTGTTGATAGTTTGATATCTGTTTGTTGCACACTTATTGCATACATGTATCCCTCAATCATGAAATGTTAGCGACATGTATCAATTCGGTCTTCATAACATACCTGATTGTACCCTGTCTATCAGATCTACTGGCGCATATTAAATATCTGAATCTTTTTAATACAACTTTACTTTGTGTTTTACAATCTAGTCAATAGTATGCAACATCAGGCCTAACATTATTACAGCTAGATATATATATATATATATATATATATATATCCAGATCAAGTCATTACAATTGCGCGCATAAATCAAGCTAAATATATATTCTACAACCATTTTATCTTTGTCGTTTAGCCCCTTTCCCATACAAAAAAGGGCTGTTGTGTGCAAGCAATAGAAGTACTTTTTTTTGGTGTGTTTTCACATACAAAGTAAATACCCAGACATGTATAGCAAAGTCTTGTCGTTGGCCAATTTTGTAACTAGTTGTGGTCCATACTGTTGTATTCTGTATGAGTGATTCGAAAAAACGTTTGAATCTTTCAATTATCTGTATACGACACATACAGCCTATGGACACAAAAGTACCGTAGACGGAGATTTAGTACCGGACCAAAGTACCGGGTCTATATAAGTGTATAAACAACGGGGTTCATTATAAACGTATAAACGGTTCAGTGGTACATGGTTGTATGTAATATCGGGATACGTTGGAACGTAATTGTATCATGTATCTGTAAAATACAAAAAAAAAAATCAAATATTCGCATGACCCTCTCCAGAAGATTAAAATTATGCCTGATCGAACTATTGTTTTAGTATTGGTTTTGCCATGGCGGCTATATAGTGTGTTGGTGATGCGAATTCACAGCTGACTCGCTCCCTCTATAGAGAAACATACCTTGAGCAGGCGAGTCTGAGGGTGACACACTTGATATACAAACCACGTTTCGAGCGCAAAAGAGATCATTCAAATTCTTACGCGCACAAGATTACACGAAACGAAAAAGAACAACTTGAGTTAAGTAAATATCATGGCTCCACCTACCTTATATGAATTAGGTGAATACTCCGTTCTCGCTAAAGAAGACGCTCTTATGTTCTTCGAGGATGAACGTATTCCTCTTTACAACAACACCGAACAACACGAATAGTCCAGTATACTCTACTACAATTGTATATGAAAGGAATGACACATATCCAATATGGGTACGTAGCAAATCTTACTTCGAGTCCTGTATTAGAAAGTATTCGTATCTCTTATGACCTCTATGATTACAAACTAGTACATTTTGACTTGAAAGCTGTAGCAAACCAGTTAGAATCTTAAGCCGACTCATTGTCAAAGCTCTCTGCAGACTACGACGAGATAAATAAGGGTAGTATACATGTTGCTTTGGTACAGTACTGTCTCACTAGCGCCTAAGTTAGTCGCGACTGTATACCTGAACTACATTCCTTGGCGGAACAATTCCGGATTGCCAACACTCAGGCCAGAGGATGTAGATATCAAGGCCGAACATATCTGGTCAGCAACTTTACAGTAGCACGCCCGGGGTATATAAATTCTTCCGATAAGATAACAAACATTTGTCTTTGCCGGCAAGTAAACAATTCTATATTATAACAAACTTAATGGTCGATTCCCGACTTTTAAAGTTACGATTGGCGAACAAAGGCCTCAACAAATTCTTTATTGAGAACTGTGG
>NW_014040477.1:119401-120357 GCF_001186125.1 Sphaeroforma arctica JP610 | reverse complement strand
ATAAATATATGCATCGCTTGCTCATTACGAGGTGATTTTCAACCGAGGATTATTGGTGTAAGTTGCTGATAAGTTCTGTCGTTGACAGGTTGAGCCTTTAAGCCTACACACACTCGGTCATACACTGACCGAACCTGCACTACAACCCATACAATACATACGGTTGACTGGTTCAAAGATCAAAGTACTGCTGATTGGGAGTTGACTGGTTCAAAGATCAAAGTACTGCTGATTGGGATTTGACTGGTTCAAAGATCAAAGTACTGCAGACTAAAGGTACGTATCACCTCTTAATGAGATAGTCATCTCAATAAAAACTCTGCTCCGAGCTCTCGAACTACCACCGATGACTATTCTGCACGGAATTACTACAGTTTCAAAGGACTGTGTTATGGCAACTGTTCAAGACTTGAGAGACGAACCCGTACGTGGTCGGTATTCGGTACCGTTGAAGTCTAATGGTACGTCTAATGATTTTGTTTTGTTTTGCGTTGTCAAGCATTTTAATAGCCAGTCACTACTGTAGGCAGAATTGACATTAATGAACGTTTTATTTCACGCACTCTAGGTGTATCGTTTTGCGCATGCTTACGTCGAGAAGCGTTGGGAATGCTATGTGTACACGGAGGCAATACTCTGATGACATTAGCATTGAACTACTCCCGGGGGTATGATAATTCAAAGAAAATTACAACCTACAAGATGGGAAATGGTAAGTCACTTGCTTTTCTGATTTTAACTATATGTAAATTTAAGGTCCGATCCGATGTATGCAAATTTGATCGCCGATACTCAATAGCTCAATGCTAGTCCATTGCTAAACAAATTATACTATATTTCTACCGTTGTGTTTTAGGGTATATATATATATATATATATATATATATATATATATATATATATATATATATATATATATATATATGTGTGTGTGTGTGTGTGTGTGTGTGTGTGTG
>NW_014040477.1:96884-119030 GCF_001186125.1 Sphaeroforma arctica JP610 | reverse complement strand
ACCCTAAAAACCCTAAAAACACTATAACCTCCCATTTATTTGTAATCTTTATATATCTAATCTCGTTATTCAATGTCAAATTCATTGGCTATGAACATAACATTATATTATATTTTTTATTTATATATATGATTTTGCCATATGGTTTTATAGGTGTAAAGTATTGTAATTGTAATATCTGTATGGTTAATTAATTCCATAAACACAAATGTCAATCTAGTGTATCAAATTGTATGATACCATGGTTAAAACCCTAACCCTAAAACCCTAAAATCGTATCATACACTAGTATATATATCAACTTGTGCTGGTCATTTAACATATCTGCTATCGTATTACTCATATTGTGTTAATGTCAAAAACTATGATACTGTGTATTTGCAGCATCTAGGGGCCAAACTATCAAAAAGTCAATCCAAAATCCAAAACCACAGAATCATCAAATACTGAGTTCTAGGTCCGCAGACTAGGGACCTTTCCTAGCGGAGATAACCGTACTTGAGAAGAAGTCTATTGTATCCTTTGAGTCGTATTCTGATTTATCAATGTTTGGAATTTTCAAAAGAGAAATTATCCTGACGTCAGGACCCCACACGGACACGAAGCTGTCTCACCATAGTATCTCTATACAAGAGGCAACAACACAATACACCGTATATAGAAGCGTCTAGGTGAAGTTAAACGTCGAATAACAGTATCTCAACGTTCTCCCCCTGTTAAGAGGGAGACGTTGTTCTTTTATTCATTAAACCTTAGTTACATAATTTAATTACTTATGTGTCCCGATCTGAACCCCTGATCGGTACGAACTAAGTTTTATAAACCAAAATAACATAAACTAAAATAACACTAATAACCCTGTCTGGGTGAACACTAATATCCCTGTCTGGGTGTATTCCGACCACATAGGAACACAAGCTCAAACAGGAGCAAGCATTTTATAAACATTCAAGGCATACTCAACCCACAATACACGCTTGCTATCCAACAATCACATCGATGAGAATAATAAATCAACGCTAATTAAATCTTAGTGGTTAGACACCAAAGTCTTGTCTACAAACAGGAGAGACAAAGCAACGACTTGAAGATCAAGCATCTATTGATCACAAACAGGTAATAATAGATATCGATGGGGTGAATCACAAATACATTGATAATTAAAGCATATATTAGTCACATATAGAGAATGATAGACATCGATAGGGTGAATCACAATACAGTGACAATTAGGCACACTTCAGAAAGATTAATGTGCGTCACATTCGCACGGACAAGAAGCTTGGTATGCCTTCTCAGAGCAAGAGGGATAAATTAGCAACAAGTATATACCTACTACAAGGAATTGTCACAGTGAGCCCACATACAATTATCAAATGAGAAGAATTAGAATATAACGGTACATAGTCTCTCAGACACTTAAATAAAGTGAGTAGCAATTATCATAAGCGACATTCAATCAGTATGCACACTGAGGAGGGTGCTTACACACAAAACACCCACACCCAGAAGAGGTAACTCAAGAGAGTATAAATCAAGAGTTATAGATCATAGGCATGACATGTAACATGGATTGATAGACACACACAATACAATCCAACACATAGGATGCAGATTAGCTCGGATTATTAGTCAACACATGCTTGGTATGCAAAGGATTAAGAGAGAGCACAATATGGTGAATTAAAATAGTCAAACAGCCCAAAAACAATCACGATGCACACAGCATCAAATAATTGATTGAGGGAAGTTAAGAAGGCTTAAAGACACACTCAAGACTATGCTAGGGAATAAGTAGTTACAGTACAAATAATCAAAGGATAGGAACAATCAGTTTTGTATTGAAAGCACAGGAACAGCAAGTCCAGCCTCAGTGATTCACACATGTACAAGGGACTAAACCTATGAGGTAATAACAGGTCCGATGAGACAAACGAAGACTTAGTAGGCTACCACATAAGTACTAGTAGAATAAAGTATTACAGTGATACAAAATAAAAACAAGGTATTACACAAGAGCACCAAAACATGTCACAATAAAGAAGATATTCGCATCCAAATCTAACAAGACACACACATGGTTCGAGTGAATGTAAGTGTAAATCATTAGAACGATTAGTTCCGACAATATAAACCATTAAACTACCATAAGAGGGGTCTAACACCCAAAAGAAACTTGAAAATGTGAATAAAAGGTGCCTTGTATCTCGCTACGTTGAGGAGCTGCACGTGTATTGGCTTCTTGCCCGTGTTTCTGTAACGCTCCTCTAACACCTGTATTGTTGTATGCATACGCTATGTGCGCACTTACACATTCAGTGCTTTGTTCTGCATGTTATTGAGAAACTTTTCTAACCGATAGTCTACTGGGTGATGTCTGAGTCTATCAATAGTGATTATATTGAAGTGCTCTGGATAAGTTTATGATCTGCGTCTCTGAGTCGCGTATTTCATTGAGAAACCCCCTAGTCTTTTCATTTGCGTCAGTGCTATCTAACAATTATCTCACAAATGCTGGATACTTAAATATAGTGGCATTGATTTAGATAAGAACAGGTCTCTGCTTTGCGCAGTAAACTCTATAATGTCTTCATAATTTCCCATTTGGAAGGAACGCTTCATTGTTTGTTTCATATCTGATAAGTGACCGTCGCTTCCATCAGGTAGCTTACCTGAGAATACGAACAACATGGTCAACCCAAGTATGTGAGATTAATTATGGAAGAAGGAAAACCTCTCAGTTTTTCAAAGTATTGGACCTACCAGACAAGAAGGCTCCAATACTTCTAGGTATGGACATTCTGCCATACATGGTATATACATAGCAGGATTTATAATTCCACTTATACCAACAGATTCAAAATGGGTAAAACTACTCACTCCACACGAGGAAGACTCAAGAGCATGGACAAGAAGGTATCAGAGTCATTGATAGACCTACTAGATACCAATGCGAATATACCTCCTGACGTATATAACAATCTACCAGGCTCTAAAGTCACGGTACCTGCGAATGAAATTAATGTCTGACTATTGAGGCATGCCATAGTCAATTTTGTAACACATAAATACATCTCATACACGGATGAAAATGTGATGAGGTGGCAAACAGATGGTCACATATACATCGACAACGGTGAACATACCTTTGTTATCAACACGTGAATAGGACCAAACAGGTCTCCTCAAGAAAGTAAGAACATGTTTAGACATACGCGAGATCAATTATCAATACGAACAATACATATTTCTGCTACCGAAAATGTAGGAGGTAAAGCACAACCTACAAGGAGCATAATTCTTTAAGACTAGATCTCACAGGAGGGTTCCACCACTTCTTAGTAGGTGAAGCAAGTCAACACTTCTTCAATTCTCGTGGAGAGGAGCGCAACACTCATCCAAATGAGTACCGTTCAGTCTGCACTCACTCAAAACACAATCCCAAAGAGTCATGGCAAGGCTGCCCATAGACATCAAAGAGGTACAAGTGTTCGTGGATGACATAGTCATTGCAAGTCTCACAGAAGAGGAACATCGCACGACGCCTCGTGAAGTAATCTAGCGACTGAACGAAGCAAATTTGCGACTCGATCACAAAAATGTGCCTTCGCGGTCAAAGTGGGTAGCATTCTAGGTACGAAAGTCAATAACCAAGGACTCAAAGTTGATCCTGTAAAACAGAAAAAAAAAAATGATGGACTGGCCACTACTCAGAACAAAAAGATATCTGCACAGTGCGGAGGGACTAGCGAACTATACACGTGACCATGTCCCCAACTATGCCCACACAACCAAACACTACCGCGACCTGAGGAAAGGCAAAATGAGCCAAAACATATCTACGTTATGGACACCAGGAAGTGAGAAGGACTCAAAGAAGCCATCACATGTCTGGCGACACTAGCATACCCAGCTGATGGGAAACCGTTTTTGATCATGAATGGCGCTAGTGACGCATAGGATGATACTTATTTCAGATCATAGATGGAGTCAGAAGAGACATTCTCTTCTTCTCTAAATGCTTGAACCCAGCCCAACAACAATATGGCACAAACACCAAAGTGCTACTAGCACTGGTATATAGTCTGGAATATTTATCCGAATACATCAAAGGAGGGGACATGACACTATGGACAGATCATAAAACGCTCGCGCAAATAAACAGTCAACAAACGTTACACCTAATGCTAACCAAATGGATAGCAAAACATAAAAGTAAAGTCTTATCTCCGGGGCATATAGGACAGAGGCATCCACCAGTACGATAGTCAAGCAATTTGAACAGGAACATGTTGGTTGCTATTATGGCACAAAGGCGGATTGGGGTGTGTTCACGGCAATGGATAAAGCTGTCATGAGAGGGCTTGTCCAGCTATAGACCGGATGTTATGTACACCCCAGATTCTATGAAGAAGCTAAAAGACAGTTTGGGAAATTCATAGTAGATCTGTTTTCATCGGCTCATAATACACGCACAGATAAATACTACACAAGAAAACAGAATGCGCCCCTACAGAAGTAGGCGCAAAAAGTAAATGCATAAGCAGACCCTCCGTGGGAAATCATACCTGATGTCCTTGACAAAGTGACACGATATGTGTATCATACTACCCCTATGCAACGTGGTTTCCAATATTCCTGTCTTTACTAGAAGAAGACCCGATGTTAGTGGAAAACATAAACAACATTTTCCTCAAAGAAGGCACGAAATCATGTGGCAAGACCACATGGGGTGTCACATTAGTTGCAAAGATAGGAGTGAAGTATTCATACTTTGACACAAGGCGGGAACAACCTGCCATACACGTCTCAGCATCACAAACGGCTAACCCTGGATATGCAATGAATGAGACCGAATACGAGACACGCGTCCACGTCATGGAGCAATACCACAACTTGGGGCATTACACACCTGAGGAAACGGTAAATAAATTGCAAGCAGAGTGACACGACTGGTCACAGATCTAGCAACATGTGCACAAATACATTGAAGGATGCGTACGGTGTCTCAAAAATATAATTCACAAAAAGGGATTCCACCCCTTACAATGCAATCACAGCCGCATTCCCAGACGACAAAGTCCAAGTGGTCACCATCTTTTATGTGCTAGTGTGCTTAAATGTACATACATCATATGTTGTACTCGATCAATAATGGACAAATCAGCAGCAACTGCAGCAAGAAAGCTGGTACCAATAATAAGTGAACGTAGGTTTCCACAAATAATACAAACAGACCAAGGCACTGAATATTTTAAATACATACTTTCCAAAGTCATTGAACAAGCGTCGACACAACACCGAGTCTATCGCACGTACCAACTTTAAGTCTTAGGAGCAACGAGTGCACATAGAGACCTCATACCATTGTTACCATTTTTTTAACAATACCCGGGTAACTGGTGTTCTCGACTTCCCTTCGTACAAATGTGTCACAACCTGCGCACATCAAGACGACATAAATCACCGAGAATTAATGTATACTTTGGTCGCAGAGAAACCCAACTCACGGACTATAACACAGCAGTGAACGTACCCAGTACGACAGTATCATGGGAAGAGCGATTGCAGAATTTAGAAGGGGCAATCAGGCCACAACTAAACTGATGTTGCGCAATATCAAGAAAAGATGCACATAGCATTTAACCGGAAATACCAAAAGAAGTATGTACACTTTCAAGAAGGGGTCATTGTCATGGTCCGCGATCAAGGTGAAATGAACAAGATTACAGCACTATGTGGCGGACCATACAAAATAATAAGCAAGGAGGGCAACGGGTATTTTGTTTGTAACCTTGATGGGACTGAAGCCCCGGAATATCCTAACTCGGTCAGTGATAAACTAATTGGACTCGTGAAAAAAAAGCCAATGCTCAGGAAGAACTTACATCCAATAGCCAAGTACAATCAGCTGAGGAAACACAGTTTTCCTCTATATTAGACCATCTGCCATCCAACAGAGGCGATGTATTCATATTACAATGGACAGGTGGGGAGTGGATCTGGACACATGAAACAGACATCACAGATCTTAATGTTCTTGTACTTTACCGACAAAACACCACGCAAGCGAGGGCAATCCAAGCCGACGAAGTTAACAAAAACAAGTGCTGGCGAACGATCAGCAAGCAACAGGAAGCGCACTAGGCGGGGAACATAATCGAGTTTTACGGATACCGAAAGACACTCGCACTTTTCTCACCTTGAAGCCTGCTCCAATCACATACCAGAACCAGAGGCATAAGGACCGAAGACTCAGTTGTACAGCTACCGTTGAGATGCGTTTAAGTTAAACCGAAAGCATAGGTCAAGACTGACTCCTATGAACAAGGTCGAGAACCCCCGTCATAGCATAGTTTCAAGTATGTAATACGTAAGATTAGACAATGTTGGCGGGTTTTTTATCTTGACCCACTAATTGGCAAGGGTTTTACTGTACAAAAGCACCAACCACAAAATAATCTAGTACTGTAAGAAGTCACTTTTCACTCCTACGCAGGCTCAGAAGTACAAAGTTGGAGAGCTTTAGCATCTAGGGACCTGATTATCAAGAAGCCAAACCTAAACCCCAAACCGCAGGAATATCAATTGCTGAGTTTTGGGGTCTGGATCCAATATTCCTGATATTAGAGTCATCAGGAATATAATGGGATTCCCTGTAGATGATATCGGGGCCCCCGTGTGTGAGAAAAACACTCAAGTAGAATTTGAGTACAGGTTAGAAACACAAACCACAAATAAGGCCTCAACACAAGTCCTTCAGACCAGGACGTTTTACCTAGCTGAAAGATTCGCACTTGTGAAGAGGTCTTTTGTTTTTTGGTCGTATCTTTTCAGTTTCTCTCAAACTCTACAACCTTCGATTCGCGCTGATTCTGTTTTAAATCTTTATTTTGGGGCTGTTTTAGGAGTGGGCTGTGTGTGTGTAAATATGCAACTCTGGGGCTGTTTTTTTATATATCTAATGTTTATAATAGTACCTCTCAGTCGTTTGTATGCGCATTAAGAGCAAATTGTGAGGCCACAGAGACGTAAACGAATTTTCAACCAGTTCTGCACTATTCTCAGACTTAGATTGGAATACGTATGTGTTCGACCTTCAAGTTCAACGACAAGATCTATATCTACTTGTGCATATTTTGCTTTTCTCCGGATGTATGTAGGAAGTAGTTTTGATATATCATTTTAAATGGGAATAGATTGATCGTAGACAATATAGTGTCGCAGGAGAGATTGTCGGGCAAAATACTTTCAAGTTTCAAGACATTCTGCGAGACTTTGGCTACTAATAAAGAATGAAAACAAGGGGTAACTGAATAAAACGGACACTACCAGGACCATATGTTTTCTCAAACAAGAAACCGATATCGCAAACCTCTTGTATAAACTGCTATCGAACGTGCATGTATTGCAGTTGAAATAATACATACATTCGAATTTGTCTAGCCCAGTATAATGATATCACATTTCGGTGAGCAAGTAACGAATCGGCAAGTGTCTGCGTCCCCTTCGGTTAGACAACACTGTCAATCAAAATTGTCCCAATATATAAGAAATATAAACCATTTTGATTGATGCATTCCCTTTGATAAGTACAAACTACCCTGACCAACACTAGAATTACATGTGGGCACGTGAGCATCAAATTGCCGACCATTTCATTTGCTTTCCTTAAACTTGCTAATATGGATCGTCGGATATTATCATTTGAAACAGCTCAACAGTATTAGATGCATTCAACAATTGCGGACAGGTGTGTATATGTCAGTATGCCACATACGTCCTACCGGAAAAAGCTGAATGCAAGTGTATATTAGCCGAATCAAAATGAGAGATATTAGCCAGTGTAAAACTAACTCGCCCAATAATGGGCCCATAATAGAGCACGTGACCATCAAATAGCGTTCATTCCATTTGCTTTTATCGACCATGTTGCCATGGGTCACCAGGTAAATACTGTTCTTTGAAACGGTACAACAGCATTAGGTGCATCCCACTAGTTCAGATGAGGTATATCCCACACAAGTCCCGTTCCGAAAACATTGAATGCACGTGTATAATAATAGTATGGTCAACATGGAAAAATAGTGCCAATGCTTAATGACCAGTAATTGCGGTTTAAGTTGCTAATAATTGTATTTGAATGAATGTCACATCCAGAGTCCACATTCCTGTATTTATTTTTTTGGCACATTTACTTCTGTACCAAAATACATCTGTATCGAGTGTGCAACAGGTATTTTTCTTCTTCTTCCGACTGATGAATAATATTATCCCTATCGCGTGTGAAATAAGTCGATTTTTACTGCCAAACTTCCACAAAGAATAAGATACTGATACCCGGCGTATCACAATACATATATTAACCAGATATACAGTCAAGTATATCTGGGTATAAATTAAGCACTCTAAAACACATTAAATGCTCATGCCTGACTCGCGATCAGTAGAAGCCCTTCACATACCGGGTGGATGGAAAAGCAGTCTGCTCTTTACGATAATCCTTCGAAAATATCAGACTCATAGAACGCATAGTTCCAACGATTGCACAGGGTTTTAGTTTTCTCGGCATTGGTGTTAACGGGCAAGAGAAAACAAATAACATATACAGTGCTATCACGTTAGGAATATAAATTGGATTATACTGAGTTCATGCTCTGCATCATTAGGACGCATTTTCATTTGTATGTACACTCCCTTTACGGAAGACTTCAGTGTCGATTGCAATATTATTCGAATAGGTGATTCGCGCCGCACTTAATTTCTGGAAGATACTGCTTAACATGTATCGAGCCCGTTTTTTTTTGTGCGATCCCAAGCTTCCCCCACTTCGATCTCAAAAATATACTTGGACAAACAAATTAATCGTCGACGGAGTTCTGTGCTAGTACGCGTGTTTGTTGTAATTCACTATTCAAAGACTTATATATTAGTCAAGACGATATCGATACAGGTTCTAGTATAAATGTCATTCAGTTTGTACTAGATGCAAATACTGCCGTGAGTGTTTATCAAGGGTATATCATCGTGTGTCCAATTTGTTTCACATTATTGACAAATAGATATGACCCCTGCAATGCCATCAAGTGTTGCCTTAGCAAAATCGGGTTCCCGGCTGTACACCCCAATAGTTTTCTTGCCTAAGTTGTGCAGCATTTTCATAAAGGAGTATGTACGTAGACAAATGTTTTGGCAACCTTCTTTTCTGGCAGTTGGCGACTGCACACCTCAAACAAAATCCGCTCCTCCTACTGACCAAAAGAATCTGTATTTGACCTAGCTTCGGATATGGTATGTGGGCCCAGAAAGAGGATGATGCTAGATGAGCGGCAGGTCGGTCAACACCGATATGTTGGCATAGTACAGAACTACATACGGTACACATACTGGTAATATTCTACTCTGAAGAGAGTGATAGAAACTTCTATTTATAAGGTTGGACAGGGTTATTCATTCAAAGGAGTGGAGCGGAAGTACACTCTATCACTCGATAAAAAGTACTGGTTCCTCCTCGGAAGTGAGAAATATATATATTCAAGACTGCGTTCTATTGTTTACATGGGGGGTTTAAAACCGTAGACATCGAGAAAGCCTTGACTAGTAAATGTATCGCTCGATGATTCGCAACGTTCTCTAACATTGTGAGTGTAACACTTTCATCAATATTTCTCTTTCGAACTCGATTGCCAAAATATATTTTCTCTACAAAAAAAACATTTATCTATTTCAAGGAATGTAATACACGGAAGGACGAGAAAAAGTACACGATTTCTGGCGGTTGGAGAGAATATAGACACCGTGCTCTTGGCAAGTCACTCAAGATCCCTGGAAAATAGCCCGGGATAATTATCCTACCATCCCTCGCGAGACTACTTCGACATCTGCTACCGACAGTCACCCTCTATTTAGGTGTGGACCACAACATACTGCCGCATCACAGCGACCAGTCCTGCCTAGATACTATAATTTTAGAAACTTTGTGATAGCCGCCCATATCTCCAGTTGCTTGTCGTTTCTAATAAATTACGGCTGGAACGCCGCGGGGACTAAAAGCTTATAATCATAGTGGTAATTTATTTGCTCATATACAGGCTAAAAAATGTCTCACGCACCACAGCACCCCACACACTCACCAGCACACAAGGTACACGTCCGAATACCAGCAAACATACAAACACACACTACAACACCCAACCCACCCACAAGCACAGATGGTGCACGCCCTAACACCAGGAAACACACCCACAACACACATACACACCACAGCACTCCACACACTCCACCGACACATACGGTACACATCCTAGCATCAGAATTCGCACACACATATATCCACACACCCACCAGCACAGACGGTACACGTTCCAACACCAGCACACGTGTACACACACACACACACCACAGCATCTCACCCACCCACCAACACAGACGGTACACATCCTAACAAATAAATTGAAGATTGAATTTCCCCTCCAACTTTTTCTGAAAGAAAAATATGTTTTTCCTCGTGGGGACCCTACAAATGTGGAAAAAGCTCCAGACATAATCTAGGTCTCCAATAAAAGAAATAGGAACTCTACACAGTCTACAGCTACACTTTCAGTAATATATAGAACAAATACTCCCAACTTCACGGCACAAGCGTCGCAAAAGAAGGACTATATGATGTACATTTGGTTGGGTGCTTGGCAGTCGACAAGTTGAAATTCATAGAAGTCTGTCAGCCAATATATATTAATGCCACCTGAGACTTTTTTTTTGAAGTCTTTCTAGTTTATTTGCCATTCCAGCTCTGCTTATTTTGATACACGTATGCATAGTTCCTCACAGGATACGTGAAACGTATCCGGGGCCACAAGGCAAAGTCATTCCCTCTATCGACTGTTAGCACAGCGAGAAAGACACGCATAGCCAGGTTCTAAATCTTCCACTTTCATCTAATATTTTGGCTGCCTGGACTGCCTACTACAGCCCGACAATTTACTCCATCTTCAGGATATACGCTTGATAAAATAACGCACATGTAGTCGTACCTGGTACACAGAATACTTTTCTAAATTCGACATCCATGCCTTGCGCAACCAAATAGCTCAGGGAACCATTGTAATATGCAGACGAGATATTTAGCATCTCAGTCGGTGTATTCACTCGCAAATACGAGTTAGTCGGGTTGCAATGTCAGAATATTCCATTGCAAACAACATCTCTAATATTGAGTACTATACAGTGACGCGTTCGTTGAGCTCATCCAGATATATATCGCCCAAGCAGAGATAGATAATTACCAAGCCATTGATTGTTAAGGCAATGTTCTCGCAGTACATACTTCAGTACGGTTCCTGATGTATCGTCAAACAACTAGGCACCCAGAAGTTTTTTAGCCAACAATGCCACAAGGAACCCAAAATATAATTGTAAATCGACCCACCATAGATGATTCTCACTTCCAGCGCCATCATGCGCCTCGAGTAGCAACTCCTCTGCTACCATAAATAATAGAGCGCTTGCCCCAAATGAAACCATTCCATTGAAAGCCCATTCGTATTCTTGCATCAAACCTGAATGACAAGACAAATCAATAACATTAACAACCTAAACGAATCAAATGAGCACAATGAAGTGTCGTTTGCCTTAAAACTCACATAATTGTATCAAAATCTTACTAGCTAGCACTGGGACAGCTACCATGCATGCGGTCTACGTTAACATGTGAAGGACTGGGAGCGAAACATTGAGCACACACGCAGAGAATATATCACAAACTGCAGAGATAGAGAGTCATCAGGCGAAGATGCAATAGATAACCGAACAGGATATCACATCAGTATTGCAGCACACTCTAAGTGCTTTCACTACAAAATAAGTATACAACCATATGAGGAACGAAATATACGCATATGTATGAAGTCAAGGCTTCATACCAGCTAGAAAATAACCGGCCACCGCGAATACGAACAAGACAAGCGGCCCTACACAGGCGGCCAATAGCGATTTAGCCTTGGGTTGCCCTCGAAGCGCGTTTGAGAGCGTGATTCCCAGGAAGCCCATCTCCACACTCAGTGAAATGGCCATCATCGCACTAGTAGAGAGACTCACCACACTCGCTAAACCCAGGAGTAGACCTAGAGATGGATGGATACGTCACAGTGAGTATCATGACTGTCACGGCGACTGGTTGGACAACAACCCAAAATAGAAAATCGCTCAAAGGCCTTGGACAGTTAAGAGCACTAACATAGGCGAAGAAAAATGGATACGAGCTCGCTTCACTCACCATCACACATGGAATCCACAGCGACCGCGTACACCAGACTATACGGAAATGCGCCCCTCCCCTCATTCTCCTCGGATTCTAGCAAAGGCTGGTCTTCCTTGAGTTCCGGTTGACCCACAATGTCACGATTGGAAGTTGTTTGCTGAGGCATCACCTCGACTTGAGTTAGTAACCTTGGCGTCGGTGACCTAATTAGGTGCATAGTATGACAGTAAGATGAAAGTGTATGGATACAACGACGACAATGCAGTTTCGCCTAGGACATACAATCAGCCTATACCAGGGGATCGGTATGTGATATAGTGTGAAACCTATGAAATAAATCTCAATACATACACACACCTCACACTATGGGACGAAAGTTGTCGACCTCAAAATGCTTTGATACCGTCTGATAGGTGGTGGGAGAGCGTATTGAATATACCATTCACCATCACACAGCCACCGATCACGAATTTACACCAGTTAAGCTTCCCTTCACTCCCCTGAAGGGTTAAATCAAAGACTATGCGACCATAGCTATTTGTATAGACACTCACTCACTCACACTCACACAGTGTATACGTATATACATATCATAAAATTAAAATTAAACCATTTGTATCATTTGTGAATAAACAGAAATATCGAATGTCTACGCATATATATATATATATATATCGACAAACACATGTATACATGCAATAAATTTTGTGCCCAAAACATACATACAGATACATTTGTCAGTATTGACCCATACAAAATTATATTTACAATTATCTGTTCACGCAATTATCTGTACACACACAAATGGGAGATTTTAGCATATACACTGACGGGTATATTAAAAATAAGTAAAATAAAAACCAATCCACAAATATTCGTATACTCCAAATGCATGCATGTGTAAACTAATAAATATATAAATAATTTAAGTTTGGATATGTATTTCTATGGATATGTATTTCTACGAAATTCTATTCATACAAACGTATATCAATATATATGTATCAATATATATATATATATATATATTACTGTAAATAGAGAGAAACCATAAACAAGAACATATTACATAAAATAAAAAACATGTACGTACGTCTATATATTTTCAACAAAATGAACACGTGTACAAATATATGGAAATGTGTATACATAAACACACACACACACACATATATATATATATATATATATTCCTATGCATATACATATGATCTCAATATGTATATTCTTACACTTTTAGTTACTATCGATATCTTTTTATGACATCCACTTATTGTCATAAATATTTATACGCCGTTGATTAAATCATATATACCTACGACATACATTCATGCAGACATACACTTGCTGACATCGGTTATAAAAATTAATACTTGTACACCCTTTCAACCACAGACAGCAGAGATATGGTGCCCACAGCTTCGGCAACGCCATAAAAAATCCATAAGTGTCCATACCGTTATGTATATATATATATATATACGTATATGCATGTATATAAATATGGATATACATATATATATATATATATACATCTATCTATCTATATATATCTCTATATATAGGCAACTATATTATATATATATATATATATATATATATATATGCATATTTATACATACACATATATACATATGCACATATATATATATATATGCATATATGTATATGCGTATACATATGTATGCGTATATATGCGTTGATGCATATATATAAATATATATGTGCTGTAAATAGATATATATACATATCTACACACACACACACATGTATATATAAATTGTCTGATGCTCTTGAGCGGCCTGATGCGATTCGCAATATCATGTCCAATAGCATATCCGCCGTTTCACAATCTCGTATTCGTCCCCACATCTAATCATTAGCAATACATACTCTCTCTCACACCACACGACTACAAACACATACACAAATGTGTATAAAACCAGACTTACGGAGTATGACCCTGTCGGGACATGCTTCGCGCCAGGAGTGAGCGCCGGTGTGTTGTGGGCGGCAAGACGATCTCGCTGTGAGTTGAGAGATTTTCTACACTCTCTACGCGGAATGCATCATTCGGTTCCTCCTCTTCATCGTCAGGCATTATCTTGTCGATGAATAGGAGAGATATGACACCTGTATGTATAAAAATAAAAAAGCATGTCAGACCAAATTGATCGGTAAAATTCATAGAAGCACTGAGAGCTTGTTGTACAAAATGAACCATACTTCCATTTACCATGCGTACTACCACTATCGAATTTAATACATTTATGCACGGTTTATGATTGTGATAAGAAATGAGGACAATCGTAGTAAATTCATACTTCGCTTTGATATTCGATCCAGCCTCACAACAGTGGTGCATTCTTAGCCACCGCGATAGTCAGGTACAAGTAAAACTTCATACGATAGCGCTCAATCACACCACAAACATTACACTACATGTAGCGTGCATCAGCGACTTGGAAATCGCAAGCTATTGACACCTCAAAAACCTCACATCTAACTTGTATAGACTATATATTTGCGTGTATATCATCAGATGCTGTGATTTAAATTCGCGCGAGGACCTGCAACACAGTTTTGAGCTCCAAGAACATGAGCTTCTCTAATAAAAACACAGAACACACCAGTGTATTCCAGGGACTCAGAACCAAACGCGCGACAGACAAAGGCTCTATCACACAGCACATATCTCACCACGCACGGCAGAGAAACGGCAACATATAATACAGGAAAAAATAATATGCACGGTGTGACGTAACTTGAAATTCGAGATAAGAAGTAGAAACTCGCGCACACTAGCGAGGGGATTCCGAAGCACAAGACGATATAGGCCGAGCACAGATCATATATGCGCTACGACTACGAAACTGTAGCTGCTCAATGAGCTTCTATACTGAAGTGGCGCACAAAGTCTTGCAACAGTATGGACCCACAAACATGAACAGTAAAATCTACATATCATTATCAGCATATAAACAGAAGTTCAGTACACGTGGCAACGCTCAAAACACCATCGCATGTATTTACGGCTAAAGAAACAAAAGCAGATATGTGGCCACATGCCAAATACAAACCATATGCACTTTTGCAATGTTGATATGGATACTTACCAAATATAAACCCAACGCATATGGCTACGTTCTGAACCACGCCTTCAGCCTTGAGCATAATAGGCACCAGTTCAGTCGACACCGCTGCCAGCACTAGACCCGCCGCGAAATGCTGTAAAGCTCCCATTGCGCCGCGAGAAAAGTGTGTCTAATGGCGGTGTAGAATTTGATATTAACAAGTTTCTTAGTAAAACGTATCAGTACTTTTGATAGCAAAACAAATATTCTATGGCTTTATTCGGCCAATTGAACTGTACGTATTACGGTAAGCCTTTTCGAACAAAACATATGGGAGTGCGTTAAAATGCCATATCAACAGTATCACATGAAACTCTACTTGTCGAATAACGATAACCAAACTAACACTACCTCAGCAATATGCAACTTCGACAAACCGTCTATCGTAAATATTGTATACATAAACCGACAGATGTAATACAGGCCTGTCGTCACCAAAGTATGGATACCTATAGATTGAAAAGTAAGACTAAAATAACATGAAGGTGTATTTACGGTTTCTGAGACAACCATCATACCTGAAAACCGAGGAATGTAGCTAACAGCATCGTCAAGGATGGAACGAGCGACATGATCAACACTTTCATCCCCATTGTGGCGATAAGATGGCGATTTCTGTATACAGTTAGACGCTAGTATAGTTCGTTTATTACTTTTAGTTTGTTGTATGGCGAGCCTGTTTTACAGATCTATATTATAAATAAATACAACGTCCGCCAGGCGTCTGTCAGCCATGTTTTATTAATTTTTTTAGTTGTCTGAACTCGGCACTCTGCACTGTCTGCAGTCTGCAGTCACTCTTCAGTCTGGCGTCTGCGACTCTGCGCCCTGCGGTCTGCAGTTTGCACTGCTTTACTTTTTTATATTTATTACTATTTTTATTTTGAATATTTTTTGTTTTGTATTGTTGGGGGGGGGGGGGGGGGTTTATTAAACAAACAACAACAACAGCAACAACAATATAAAAAATAAATAAAACTGTGTAATTTAGACGGCTATGATAAAACATTAAAACACGGCTGGGGCGCCGCGGGGACTGAAAGCGTTTAATCAGAGAGTAGTTGATTATGTACGCGCGGTGCGGAGGAGCTGAGGCCTGATAAGGGTGTGATAATTTCTTGAGGAACCCAGCCACCCAACCCCCGGCCCCCGCGCCCCCCTTCTTCCTCACTTTCATGCAACAGTCAACACACATTCACAGTCACACACTCACAAATACGCACTGTTGCGGTCACACACGCTCAAACAAAATCACACTCACCCAGACACTCACACAGGGCCACAGGCACACGCTCTCACTCACTCATACCCACTCACAGTCTTTCACCCTCACACGTAATCATTCACACACAGTCACACACCTCGGTGACCTCGCCTGTTAGTTCAAATCTCAAAAAATATATACCCAAAAGTATGCTCTTTTTAATATTAATATTATTAATGCTTTTTGTTTTTCAAAAAAACATTACAAAAAAAAGAAAGAAAGAAAAAATGACAAAAGTGCTTTTGTTTTAATAAAAAAAACAAATTCCATTTAGGATCCCTCGTGACATAGCAAGCCAAATAAATGGCTTAATTAGCGTTACGTGACCGAGCATAAGTAAAGGTGACAGACAGACTGAGACTTCCAGCTTACGCTTTCAGTGATAAAAAAATATCCACCAGACCAGAGAGCGAGTCAGACAGTCAGTGTGACCAGTTCGCAATGCTCTCATGACTACCTTTAAGGCTCTAACGAATGTCTTTATACGGCCCTGGTGACAATAAAATTATTAACCACCTCAGGCCCAGTTTCCTACGGTGATTTATACGGTCTACGAGTCTACGACTCCAGGCCACTCTACGCCACTCTACGCCGCTACGCGGGGCGCAATTTGCAAACTCGGTGCAGGCCACTTTCACAACGAGCTAATTTTAGCGAGATGCGATTCGATTTTTAAAAATGTAATCCAATAGAAATAAAATTTAAAACCCATATGTTTAAAAAAGGGTATACATTTAAATACCCGTTAATACCGTCATCGTAGATTCGTACAACGTAATTAACATATCCAATGGTCGATAAGTGTATTATTTTGAAACAAATAAAACTCTCTATATTTTTAACCACTTAAGTAATAGGCCTCCTGTTGAACTCTGTAGATTGTAGAGTGTATTTAAAAATAGACTTTAAAATTTTAAAAGTTGTCACTAGTCAGTAGTCACAGTAGGGCGTAGGGCGTAGGGCGTAGGACGTAGTGCATATTCAATAATCAGTTGCCAGTAACCGGTAAGTCTGAATTTTTTTTAAACAAAGATTGTAGAGTCTAAAAAAAAAGTTGAAATACACTGCGCTGAGAGAGAGAGTCAGAGAGAGTATTTACAGACCTGTCCTCTCTGTAAATATTTATGTTTTTCTATTGTCAAAATTATTGTACTGTGTCTCATTGTACACTGTACGCTGTACAACTATACATCCTAAGGCAGAAAGGTCTAAACAAATAGAACACCGCTGACGTCGGTGGAAAATTAAAAGCTCTGAAATGAGGAGGAAATAATATATTTTTTATTTTTGGGTTTTCGTTCCCTTTTGTTTTGCGACAGCACGCCCCATTTAGGTTAAACTGCAACTTCAATTTTGGTTCACGTTTCGGTCCAGATTTCCAATTTCTTTTTTGTTGTTGTGGGGGAGTGGGGGGGTTCGACTGTCGTTTTCTTTTACGTTAATTTTGAATTTTGGGTTGTCGTACCCTTGTCCCTTGTTTCTTTTGGGAATCTAAACCCTGCGCGCCCAATGGTTTTAAAAATGCAACTTAAATTTTGGTTCACGTTTCGGTCCAGATTTAAAATTTAAGGGGGGGGGGGGAAGCCCCAAAAAAACCGTATTACTTCTACTGCTGGTATCACATCGTGTTTCTTGAAAGGGGCCTTTCTGTATTCATGTAAAGGGTCTCAAATGGGCATAAAGATCTCTACTTTATTCCTTATTTGGATAAATAAAGTTCTGAGGGACCTAATAGCTAAAGTTTTTAGTAATAAATGGCCGTATGTATATATTTTGTTTCTATCACCGAAAGCGTAGCTGTAGAGTCCCTATCTTTTATTGAACTTGAAATCGGTCTGGAACGCTTTTTCCCCATTTGGAGGCCTTCGGCCCCCGAGGCTAAATGGATTCTATTTTCAAAGGCCCCAAAGAGACCCCCGAGGGATCCTAAATGTAATTTTGTTTCAAAAAGTAGAGCATACTTTTGTGGGTCCGTCCCGTGTGTGATTGAACTGGGTGTGTGTGTTGAGTGAAAATGAGGGAGAAAGCGTGAGTTCTTAGCGACCCTCTTTGAAGAAACTAAAAACCCTAAACCCTAGCCATGTTTTATTTGTTTTAAAACAAATTATATATTTAAAAAAAATCTTTTTGAAAACAAACAAATATATATATAAAACAATTGTTTATCTGTTTTCTGTCAAAGTACAATGTATTTTTTTTTAAATTGCAAACGACTTTGTCGATAAATACATACGACACTCGTGACTCGTCACTATAAAATTTTTAACGCTCGAGCCCGTGTCCAAACCCGCATTCGGTCCATTCGCAACAATGGTAGGTAGGGTCGATATATACGGGCGCCTTACGCGGCCGACACTGCTCGGGTCGAATTTTTTTATTCGACCCATCAGATTTATAAGTTTTATTGCACGCTAAGCTGCCAATTTTACGTGTACGTGCATAATGCATGCTTCTTACGAGCCTTGTAATTACCATAACCAAGCGCTTTATAAATGAAACATGATGAATGCAACATGATATGGGTTCACAGCAGTCGATCTGAGCGTCGTTTTCGTTTAAATCTGATCCTTGTCGCGTCTGCATGATGTTCATTAAAACATCCTTGTATGCTTGGTCTCCTTCTGATATTTGTGATAGCTCACATAGCAACGACCACGCACGGTCTCTTCGCAATTCATTTTTGTATTCCACTTCTTCTGGTAGCAGCTATTCAACCTATGCCCATCTTCGAAAGCTACTATATTTGAACATTGTTCCAGTATATCACGACCTAAAGATTATACCAAAGATTCTCGGAATTCCATGTTTGTCATGTTTTAGGTGTGTATCATATTATATAGTAAGCGTGAGTTCTCAATCATCCAATCGATGAGATGCCAGAATAATGGCAGCCAATTCCTGTGACTCTGTTTGAAACCAGCATCTTAATAACCCTTCCGCTTGTCAAAATTATCGACACCATCGAGATGTCCATTGTAGTAACCTATATTTGCCGGCCGATAGATTGGCTTGTAAGCTCCTGCAACCCATCGTTGCACTGTAAATCTCGAATCATCACTATTAGCTTGAAAGGATGATACCGTGGCAAATACCTTAGAGATATCGAGTTACAGACCCAGTGGGCTATATATGTGAGCTGACGCGTGCTTCAACATCTTTTTAAAGTTGTAGTAGCTTATATGCGGCATTCACTTTCGGTTCAATAAAATGTAATCAATATTCACGAATAGCCATCAAACACAATTGCGGGCCGGAATAATGCTGGCCACACACACATATATGATTTCTACCGAAGTATGGTTTCGTTATCTGTAACACTATAGCCTTCATTTTCAATAGGTGAAAAAATTGCGGATCAATGTGTGTTGAACTGGAAGCTATGATGGAGGACAATAGATATTCTGAATCCGCATCGCAAAGTCCATATAACATATATCCAAACTTGCCCCTACCTGGCTTGTGTTTCAATGATGTCTGAAATACGATGTTCTGCCTGAACACTCGATTCATCCGTCGACAGCGCCTGACCAGGAGTGCAGAAATTTTGGAAGGCTTTGTTGATGATATCATATATCTCCAACACTTCCCATTCCGCGCAGTAGCCCTCATCATCTTTTTTTGGACCATCATCATTGTCGCAGGTTTTCAAACTTCGGTGAATATCCCAGAATCGTTCGGCGTTTGGAAATATGTCTTGCGTTGCTCGTAAGCACTACACGCTGTCTTGCTTATTCCATAATATAGCAGCGTTTGTCTCACACTTCACTACAGTGATCATCATCGCAAGGAAACGCTTGTACTTGCTGGGTACTATAGGGGTCCAGTTATCTTTGAGAATTTCTGCGTAGATGTCTGTATATTTCAATATGAGATACTCTATTATTTCATTGAAGTACAAGACTATACATAGATGCAGGTGTTGGATATTCATTTTTCAACGCTGTATTAGTGTGACAAGTGTATATACCATGATTCATAAATACACCTGCTGTCGGACCAATATATGTAGTTATAGTACATGCACTGCTCGCTCTGATCTCCCACAGCTAACTCCTTCCTCAGACTCGGCAAGTGGTGGATCAATCGTTGTGCGCTGTGGAACTATGTTATATTCTATTTCCTGTGCAATATTTGCATTGCTGTCCAGTTCTAAATCTAGATCCGCGAACTCTGAATCCAGTTCTGAGAGCTCTTCCTCACTAGAATCTACGAATCCCAAATTGTCCACATTGCCTGCTGCCTTGACTCTCAAGATCAATTTACTGATGGGTTCTACCGATCCACGCACATCAACGTTTTGTTCTGTCAAACATTTCCAATACTTCACCCTGACATATTGCTATGCCGTTGGACTGGTCGCTCATCCCCGTTGCCTGCGATGGAATCCTGACACTGGTGAAACTCCCCGATCGAGTTCGCTTTCGAGTGAAATCTCGTTCAGGTGCTCGATGAAAAGACTGTCATGAATGCAGTCTATCACCCGCTGAATGAATGCCCGAGGTGCCTCGGATGTTGGCTACCCTGTGTCGCTCAGCTGCTGGTTCAGCAGACTTTGAACGACTAGTATGCCTAATCACAAATTGCACCTCACTGTCTTCTGGATCTGCTCTCCCTCTTGCCGATAAGCGAGACCCGTGCCCCAACTGATGTTCCCTGCTTGCTGCCTGGCGCATGCCTTGGTCTGTCTGTTCATATCGCGGTTGTTCATCTCTTCGACGCGATGCTAATGTCTGGCGCGAAGAAGCTGTGCCTCCTTGGTGGGTCTGCTCGAAATCTGACAAGGATCTCTGGGTTGCTTTACCGTCGCGACGAGTGCGTCGAGGGCTGTGGGGTGCTGGACGCATAGGCATCTTGATGTTAAGACTTCGATGTATGGCTTTGTGTTGTTGATGAATAGTTGGTCCAGATTGAAGGAGTGTCGGCTATTATATAATAGTTGAACTCCGCTATTTGTGTTACACACTTTCTTCCGCCGTCCTCCTCTCGTGATACCAAAATAGCTAATTATCATTGAATCTTGTTGATGTCTACGAGGTCTGCTTGCGGGTCCCCGAAAACTGGTTGCGCTCGAATACAAATACACCTTGCTCCTTAATGATTGCTAATCATTTTGTTTGGTTTGGTTTTGTTAATGAGTACTCGTTTTGCTCTCCTTTGCTCTGCCTATAGGAGTAATTAAGAGTTGCTGATAGACTCGAAGCGTGGTCAATGATCAACCGCCTGTCGTGATCTAGCGTTCTGAATGCTCCTTCAATCCAACCTTTGAACCACTGTACTCCAACATAAAATCAAACCCGAGGCCTGCAGCCAGGAAGTTCAGGTCAAGGTTCCCAAGTATAACCTTGAAGCCCTAGGTAATCACATCGGTTTTGAAGTTGGAAAACCAAAACGAATTCCCTATTCAAACCAACTTGAGTGTACTTGCACGATGCCTAATAAGTGCTGTCTACTCTTGCAGGTACTATTTCTTCTGTTCCTTGCAAGAGTCC
>NW_014040477.1:84630-93778 GCF_001186125.1 Sphaeroforma arctica JP610 | reverse complement strand
GACTCGAAACAGCGATTGAAGCTGTCGTGTCTGGCTGTGTCTCGGTTTGAGGTTGGCGGTTTACCCATAACCAGTTGGTAGTAGTATTGGCGCCGGGCCATTGCCGCGATCTCTTTGTTGAACCAACGTTTTGTTGAGTTCTTCCTGATGTTGTCACAGCGTTGGCGGAGGGCTACATGGTCGGGTGTACGCCCGCCCGTGGTTTTGTGTACAGTTTTCAGGTGAGCATAGATACTGTACGGGAAGCGCAGTGATGGTGATTAGGTTCGTTCTTGTTAAAAGGTATTTGTAACTCACTATATTTGCCACGAAAGTAGTGAGCGGGTGCTGTTCCTGTAACCGGATCAGCACACTCGTTCATCTGTGTTTGTACCCCTTTAAGGTGGTACGGTCAATCATCTGCATCATCCGTTAATGGAGTAAGTAAGAAGAACTTAAGTCTTCTGTGGCGCGTTTCATTAGCGCCTTGTGTTAGTGGTTTATACGGTACACCCCTTTTATGGCACATGCCTGATACGAGTACTAACGATTCCATTATGTCACCGCAGAACTTGCTATCGTTATCAGTGCACATGATACCTGGCCACCCGTGGTCAGCGAAGACTTGGTAACATAAGCCTGCCACGGTCTGCGTACTTTTGTCCTTTAAAGGATAGTGCAAGTTATACCATGACGTCACATCAAAGAAGTGGCATACGTAACGGTCGCCTGTGTGCTCGGACGTGGGCAGGTCAACCAGATCAATGATGACCCTGCGCCATGGAATATCTTCACTCAAACTCTTAAGCGGTGCGAATCCATAGCGCTTAATCTGGTTGATATCACAGTCTGTACATGACTGATATACTCTGTCAACTAAAGTTGCCACCTTAGGGTGCGCGATCCCATTTTGCTTAGCATCTTTAAGTGCGTCTACTACGTTCTGGTACTTCAGCTTATGATTTTGCGTCAGCTAAGCAATAATGTTTTCATCATTCTGCTCCTCCAGAATAAAGGTAGGGTGTTGAGAATCCACTTGCGTGGTCTCTCAGACTCATGTCCTTCTTTCGCATGAGTGTCATGAGTGCGATTGTGTGCATTTGATACACCTGGCTTATTTAATAGTCGCATTATATGTGTATATGCTTCAGGATTATCTTTCATTGATCCATTTAAAAAAGGGGTTTGACAGACTTTGGGCTTGGACTTTATGGTATTAAACCGAGTTCTAGCTGCAGGTGCGTTATGTATCTTTGTAAATGGACAGAGGCCTCGGCACTAACGAGGTCAAGGGAAGGATCAGGACGAAACAGGGTGTCAAGGCGGGAGATAGGGTCAAGGTGGAGACCACGAATGAGGGTGCGTGGGGTGGATGGGAGTGGTCCTGGGCATTCAAATGACTCGGAGGAAGAACGAGGGGGGGGGGGGGACGATGGTGAGGAATGGGAGGGAGAGGGGAGACTGTAAAGTCAGGGGTGATAGCAGTGAGAGAGGATGTGAGCGGCTGACATATGCCCATTGAGTATTGCTGGGCGTGTTGTGGACGGAAGTGTCTTCGCTAAATGCGGGAGAGCTGAGGAGCATCTCTGGTTCGGAAGGGGTATCTGGGAAGGGATAAAGAGGAGCCGAAGTGGGTGTGGGTGTGTGTGGGGGGGTATCTTCTGTAAAGGTGGGGTAAGAAGTGGTGTGCGGTGGCGTGGCGAGGGAAGGAGTCGTGAGCGTGGGTGGTTATGCACAGTTGTGTGAACTGATGTGAAAGCACCGGGGGTGATATTTAGAGTAGATGTCGGGGAAGACAAAGGGGAAGGCTCCGGTGACGAGAAGGAAATAGTTAGTGGGGAGAAATTCATGGGATAGTGCCTCTTGTTTGATGGGGCCAGAGCCGATGTCAGATGGGGACTGAGGCGGGGTATGAAATTCGGCCGGCTCTGGTTCAGGAGTATTATCTGTTTATCGGAGTGGAGGGAGGGTTATGTGCGTGGCAGTCGGCTCAAGAGGGATGTCATCCTGGTGAAGCAGTGGGGGAGTTGGTGTGGGTTGGGGATGCGTGCCTATAGTTAGCGCCTGAGGGTGTATTATGGGGGCCTTGAAAAAGGGATGGGAGCAGTGAGAACTGTTGTTGGGTCAGTTCAAGTGATGGGGATATCGTACGAGACTGGGGTGGGGGAGCAATAAGCATACTTGCCACATGCGACCAGGATGCGTTTTCGGACGTA
The DNA here is from genome assembly GCF_001186125.1 of Sphaeroforma arctica JP610. Taxonomy (NCBI): domain Eukaryota; class Ichthyosporea; order Ichthyophonida; genus Sphaeroforma; species Sphaeroforma arctica. The sequence continues at coordinate 91,583 of NW_014040477.1, read as the reverse complement.
TAGAACGTTAGGTCCCTGGTAGAGAGCTGAACTGATTGTCAAAGTTTTGGATCCGGTATACGTCTGAAGTAGAGTCAAGGCGGATACCCAAGAGAATTCCAAAACCCACCTGAGGCGCATATTTGGGGTGAGCGTGGGGCGTATTTCTGCGAAGCTTGAAGGAGACTACGCAGCCAAAGCGAGCACGGGGATCGCGGACGGTGTTCGTTGGAGGAATGTCTGTGCTGGTGTGCGATGTTTTCCCGTTTGTATGAGAGTAGTGTTGCTTAGGTAGTCAGCATAGGCCTTGGCGTCGCCCCAGCAGCGGATGGGCATGTCAGCGTCAATGAGTAAGCACCGAACATAGTTGTTTAGTGTGTCATGGAGACATTCGGCTTTGCCGTTTTGCTGAGGAGTGCAAAGGGGGGGGGAGGGGGGGGAGGGGCGGAGCTTGGTACGTCGGGTGTGGCACATGGCGTTCATGGCTGCACTGTGAAATACCGATTCGTTGTCGGCGATAAGTGTGTCTGGTATAATTCGTTGTGGGACTCAGATGAAGAGTTTATCAACGTTGATTTGCACACCATATTTATGAGGTAAGTTTTCGTGAAGACCGTAGCGCGTGCTAAAATTAAACATATTGAGGGCGTAGATGTTCCCATATCTGACTTCTGGAAATTGTCCCTGGAGATCCGCGTGAAAACGTTTTCCGGGACCGTATACACTGTGAGTGGAAGAGTGTGATACATTCTTAGTTTTCATTTTGCCTTCTACACACACTCGGCAGTTCTTTGGAAACACCGGATTAAAGCGAGCGTAATCGATTGCCGATTTTAAATTTTCTCCAGGAGTGACATGAGAAGACATAGGACCCAGGATTGCGACGAGCGTAAATAGCCAGGAATGTTTGCCAACAATTCTATATAGCTGCGATTGCAGGTGAACTAAAAATGAGTCCCACCAGAGGACTGTGGGTCGCAGTGAGACTACTATAGCGAGTGTTGTTCCAGCCTTGGTGTTTTCATCGATGAGTTCTTTGATATCGAGCCATATAGGATTACCGTATAGGCCTGTGTCTTTGGTGAAATCTATGTGCCGCCAGTCAGTGGCTATGCCACCGCCTTCCGGCGACACAAATCGAGGGACTTGCGCGTTGTGTTTGGCCGCAAACAGATCTATTTTTGGTTTATAATTCAGGAATTCCATGGAGGATGTGAATATGGCACGGTCTAGTATCCAGGCCTTGCATCCAGGCCTTGCACTGCACATACTTGTATGGATATGTGTGAGTGTGCTATGTTTCTGTCTAGCCATTCGAAGGGTCGTGCGTCTGTTGCGATGTCCTTCAGACCGGTGGAATTCGTCATATGTCATTGTTGTGTGAGTGGGTGGCTCGGGGGGGGGTCGATAATGACTGGAGTCTGCGTAGTGTTTGGTGGTGGATGTTCGTCGGGAGGCTCTTGGGTGATATTCCGTATAGTGGGTGAGTTAAATAGATTCTGGAGTGCTGTGTAATAGATATAGTATCCACAATTACGTCGTGGAAGTTCGAGTGTGGTTCCAGCGTATGTGAGGTGGCAGGACCTTTTGTCTCCGGGAAAGGAAAGTGAACAACTACTATTCTGCAGGTGATTCTGCGCAATGATTCCTTGTGTGAGTATGGCATCTAGGTATGTGAGACCTAGATTTGGAAGCGTACCACGGGTGGTGATAATTGTAATCTTATTGTTAGCTAATCGTAGAGGGAATGTGCCATATTCGATGGTATTTGGGAAGTGTTTAGCGGATGTATATAGGTAATTAACAGTCGCACCTCCATCAATGAGTATCGATTCAGTAGGGATGCGTGTTGAAGTAGATGCATGTTTGACTCCGATTGTTATAAAAGCGATAGTAGCCAATGAGCAATAGGGGAAATTGTATTTATTGGCACGCTTGCTACAGACTAATACGACGTGGCCAGAACGGGACCATCCGGTACACTTGAGTATGGTAGCAGTACATTCTCTGCCATTGTGGCCAATTTGACCACATTTGCCGCAGCCCTTGGGACAGATAGACGATGTATGTGTGCTTTGTTGACAAACATAGCATTTCATTTGACGGTTGCCACGGTTGCCTCTGGAAGTTTTTAATTCTTGCATCATTCTTACAAGATCGTGGATGGTGACATTTGGGGAGGGTGCAGCATAGGTGACTTAGAAAACAGCGGAATCATTGGCCGAGAGAGGAGTAAGTGCTAAGCGCCATTCTTCCAGATGGTCCGCCAGGTTTAGTATGGTGACGTGTTCATTGTGGAGTTGGGCTTTATCATTGATCGATAGGCCGTCAATGTATAAGTTCTGTTGTGCTTCAGCAGAGAAAGTAGTGCCCTGGGCGGCAGCTCGAGTTAGAGTGTCCTCCATACGATGAGACCGGGCTCGAGTAGTTTCGTGTGGGGCTCTGGATAGTGTTCGGAGGTAAGCTGCATCGATGATGCCGTAGACTTGTTTTGACTGGTATCTGAAGCGATCTTTGATGAACTGAAGCAGCGCCCACTGGTGAGATGACCGAATGGTGACAGCGAGTGAAAGACGAAGAGGTTTACAAAGTGTGGCCACAAGCAGTGCTTTACATTGTTATATTCACCAGTTTCTTTTAAACCTTGAATATAGTCTCCGATTTCTACAGTGTTCTTTTGGGCCGGGGTCCGTTCTGTTCGGGGAGTTCTGATGACTTGATCATAAGATTCATGAGGGTTATCGGGGATGATGCGTTCTACATATTGTAATATAGGGTTCAGATCTTTGAAATAGAGCTTCCCAATCATCAAAGTTGGAGCCGTCCTTGGATAGGATAGACCAAGTAGTAGGCGGAGGTTTAGCAAGATAGGAGTTGGAAGGCATTAAAATTCACAAGGGAGTACATATAGATATAAAGACAACAAATGGCGAGATAAAAATATACTGCACACTATAGTGTCAAATCGACCGTGCATTGATGTTATAGAGCCTTTTATGTGGGCAAATAAAGACATGTGCACGTCCGGAGTGAGGCATAAATACAATACATAGTTGGGGGTGCCGGTGCCAAAGATTTACTATAGTCAACCAAGTGATGCGCCCACAGCACTATTGAAGTACAAAAAAAAACAGATTAAAGCGTATAAAAAACCCTGCATACAAGAAGCGCGGTCTAAAAATAAATATTATTTTATTAAAAGGATGGATGGTAATCTAGTTGAATGATTAAAATAAAACTATGTCTATAACTTTATATAACCTTCTCATTTAGCACTTAATGGTGCAAGCTTTGTCCCTTGTTCTTCTTTGTCCATCCTGATACTATGTATAGGGGGTTTCAGATTAGTCAACCCCCTTATACATTCAGATTTTCTAATATGTATGTGTATCTAACTCTGACAGTGTCAAAAGTCCGCCGTCCCATGCACGATAATTTTGTAGCTCCTCATTGTTCCGTTCTATGTGAATCCTAAATACTGCTATTTGTTTATCCGCTTGTTTCTTTATGTGATCGAAAGTGTACTATTTTCTCTATTTCTTCCTACAGGGCACATCACATGAACTCCATTGACTTCGAGTTCATATTTATCTGTTAGGTCCTCAGCAGAGATTAGGACCACTGAGCCATAGCCACATTTTAACCGTGCCCCTAACATTTCTGATGCAGCTATTTGGTTGTCGGTAGCTGAACCTGAATACGAAGGGCTTACGATCTCAATGTATGTATTCGAGGCTGCCACGGTAAGGCGTTTTGTAGTTACTTTAGATTTGTATTGAGAGTAGAAACAGGAATGTAGTGCGGGTGCAATCGAATATGGATCCTCTAAACCCTTCTCCGTACAGTCGGAAAAGTGTGGTGAGCAATTTGGTTGTAGTCCCAGTTTAGTCTGAACATCATCCGGGACCATGACTGTGGATAGGTTGATACTGTCTTACTAACTCTGCAATGCGAAGGACCATGTTATGTAATTGTTCTTTGCAGATGTTTTACCCACGCCGGTGTATATCGTGTGTACCTTTTCATTGTCAGCCACAATAGGAATTGTTCGAATAGGCTAAGCTTATGGCTAGCAGCATTAAAGGACCTATCTTTGTATACCTCTCGAGTGATAGTAGTTTCATCATCTTGCTGGGCTTTTTGCTCCTCATGAAAGAATTCCGTTGCCAGACGAGTACGTACTCTTGGCGTATAGTGTCTCATTTTAAAGAATGGTGCAATGGCATCCCATAGCTCATATAATAATCTAACGCTCGTCATATCAGGCACGCCGGTGACCGAAAGACAAAGGGCTCTATCACTGTTCAGCTGCTCTATATACAGTTGTGCTATTGCAAGTGGTACGAATGGTGTAATTGTGACAGGGGAATCACTCAGTACCTGAGCCGCCACCTGCTGTTCACGCTATATAGGCGTAACAATATCTACAACCCTTTGTTACATTTGTGTATTCATCGGTGTATTTTTAGTATTTTCTGACACTAATTGTCTTCGCTTATTTGTGTCTCTTCTTTCAATTGGTGTGGAGCGTGAAGATTGTGTACTACTAAGTGTTTCGTTATATACAGGCAGGAATGAAGGGAGTTCTCCAGGTTTAACCCTAACACTGTCAGATGCAATATTGTACATCTGTTCATCACGATAGTGATGGTACGTAATCATATCGCAAGCGTACGGGTTTTTTCTTTAGCCATAGCAGTAATATTTTCCTGGTATCTACGTTTAATTTTTGCTTTCTTAACTGTTTCCCGGACCAGTATATTGAGGACAGTATTGCGCACAGTTTCGTTGTTTGACAGTCCCAGCCCACTTTTGTATAAGTCCTCTCCACACGTATCATCGTCTAGGGTGCGAATACATTGTAGTCTATGCTTCTCATGATTAGGAACTTTGTGCAAGTATCGTAATTCGGTCCATACGTGTATCGGTTGCGGCACTGCATCCGCACCTGGACTCAATCTTCCATTTTTCCAGATTGACATAGAGGAATTTTTCTTCATTGATAATATTATCTAATCCTTGCTTGTCTAGCTTCGGATATAGACCATTTATCCATATCCTACGTACTTCATACTTAGAATTTGTAGGCACTTGGAAACAGTGGTCTTCCTTATATATGCATCTAGTATTATTTACACGCGGAATGGGACATGCACATAATTTTCTGATGCCATCAAGGTTTCTAAAGTCTATTACCTGTGGTTCTTGTCTACGATTAATTGACAATCCTTCACTATTGCTATCACTATGCATGGTCGATAACTAGTGCGTTTAAATACTAAATTATTATACATATCATAGTAGAATTTCTTATCTATAGGGTACTAGAAACCCTGGAGGTATCTTTTTGACTATGGACAACAAAAGAGGTCCCCTTTCTTCCGTCCAGTATTTTGTGTTGTCCGGGCCTATACCAGGCCCAGGCACGGCCAGGGTCTCATATTTTAATGCAAAAAACCCACCCCGCGCGTTTTAGTTGGAAAAATATAATACGGACTGAAAACGTAAACTCAAAATAATAAATACGAGACTATTATATGAGATAACTTGTGAAACATTACTACCCGCGGGGCGGTATGAGCTGAGCTCGGTCTAATTTGTTTAAATTTTATTTTGTCTTAATTTTTAGATCGTACCGAACCTCAATTTTCGAGGTTTCTGTTTTTGTTTTTGTTTATTTTTATTGATTTTTTTCATAGGGATAATATTATTTATTTCAAAAATGGAAAGTATGTATGATACAATGTAGTGTGGTGTAGGATATGGTAGTGTGTGTTCGAGCGTATATGATTAAGAAATGTGGTGTTATGCCAGGTTTCAACCACACACATAACATCAACCTGACTTAAAATCGATATAACGTTCAAACACTTATCTGTATGTGCTGCGTTGTCCATGTTGAGTCCTTGTGGGTAGAAGAGCGTCATCCTCATTGGGCCTAACATTGTTCATCATCGGTCAATACTACTGGGCTCTCCTCTTTGACGATGTCAGCCATTCCTATATCATTGCCTGTCGTCGAAGAGTCCGTCGTGGAAAGCTGAGGCTGCGTATTGCTATCCATCGTGTCGGATGATTGTGTCGGGGAGACCGTTGGTATATGAAGTCGTCCGGGTTCCGCACGCGCTGATTCTTTGGCGTTTACCGGGATTCGCGGGTTAAGTGAGAAGAGGTTTTTATCGTGCTTTGCTTGGTAAGCCTAATGGAGACGGTCCGCGGTAGATTGGAGGATGTCTGCGTTAGTGGAGTTGACAAGTGGGCTCAGTAGTGCATCCATGCTGCGTGCAATTTTTTTTGGCGCTCGTTCATGTGTGCAGCGGGCCTCCCGCTTGGTGCGGAGATAGTGAATTAGAGCTGCTTTCGTTGCGTCGGGATGTTGTTGGGAGCGGGGTTCGATGTTTTCATCAAGCTGCCATTTCCACGTAAGGGCTGCTTGTCGTTTCACCTGGGCGACAGAGTCGCTAGGAACACAAAGGCGGATGAAACTGGTGGAGCTTCCGCGGCGATTTGGTTGAGATACCGATTTAGACGGAAGATACCAGAGAAAGTGGTGGCGATTGAGGGCTGGTTGGGCATGCCAGTATTTTTCAAATACTGATTGGGATGGGGGCTTGCCGTTAGGGAAAATTGCTCTGAAGGAGAGCCAAACCGCAGTTATGTCATCCATTTCATGAAGAGTTTTGTCCGGCATCGGGCGGCCCACCACTTTCGTCAAAAGGTGTTTGGGTACTGGTGGCTACGATTGGGACTGAGAAGCTGGTGGGGTCGGGCGTTTTTTAGGGCTCGGTTTTGCAGGTTTGTCCACTTTTGAGCGGTAGCTGGGAGGCTCACTGCTGCTATTGGGCGCTTGTGACCGCGGTCTTTTCGCAGGCGGAACAGGCGGGCTTGTGGAGCCAAATCGGAAAGTGTCGGGTTTGTCTTCATCTATAGGTGCACGGGTTTGGGATTTAAGGTCCCGGAGTTCGGATTCAAGG
>NW_014040477.1:75483-84610 GCF_001186125.1 Sphaeroforma arctica JP610 | reverse complement strand
CCATTGGTCATTGGGTAAGGAGTCGTTGGGGACGAACGTCTCAATTGGGGCTTCGGCCTGGCCCGACATTTTTCGCGGATGTGGGACTGTGGGACTGTGGGATCCCCAGACTCCCTACTGGATATTAAATAATATTTTTTTTTGATTGAAAATCCAAATTTCAAGTCAACGTTTTGGTGGGGTCTGTGGGGTTTTTTTTGAAAGTGGTATTCAGTTCTACACTGGTGACCTACTGGTCACCGAGATTTACGTTTCGGAGGCGAAAATTTGAATCAAAGGTCCGTCGTGAAAAATAAATATGGGGAAGTGAAAAATATATCATAGCCTCCTAAATTGAACATTTTTTTAATAGTGATTTCAGATACCACGTTGCGACATAGCTACGATACGCTATAACAGCGCTACAACATCTATTGTGGCTGGAATGAATATTTGCGAAGCGCTACATGTGCCTATGTATGTGTGCGTTATCAGCGTGTGTGAACGTGTGCGTGTATTTTGCTATGTATGTGTGCGTTATCCGCGCATATGTACGTGTGCATAATCCGCGTGTATGTACGTGTGCGTGTATTGTGCTATGTATGTGAGAGTTATCCGCGTGTATGTACGTGTGCATTATCTGCGTGTATGTACGTGTGCGTGTATTATGCTATGTATGTGGGCGTTATCAGCGTGTATGCACGTGTGCATTATCTGCGTGTATGTACGTGTACGTGTATTTTGCTATAATGTGTGCGTGTACTTGTATGCAGTGCGTTATCCGCGTGCAAGTACGTATGCATGTATTTTTCTATGTATGTGTGCGTGTGCTTGTTTGTATGCAGTGCGTTTTCCGCGTGTATGTACGTATGCGTGTACTCTGCTATGTACCACAGTGTGCGTGTGCTTGTATGCATGTTTGTGTACACTGTATGCGTGTATTTCTTTTGATTCGGTACATCGCATGTGCGTGTGCTTGTTTGCATACACTGTATGCGTCAACGATTTATACTAGTACAGTGGTGTGTAACAATGATCAACCTGTGTATCTCAAAGTCTGTTTTTAAAATCAGTAGGTGAATGATAATTTCTTGTATTTATATTTGTGTACTGTGGCATAGCCTTCTGAAAATTAGACTGAGATAGTACGGTTTTATGCGCCAATTTACACCAATAGATTTCGATTTCCTAAGCGATCATTATATTGGCTATCAAATATGGTTCATTTTCAATCTTCCTGCAGGTCCAGTATACAAATTCAAATCAAACCGAAGAAACTGAAGAAGATAAAATACACACACCCTTCACAGCATATATGCCCTGCGGGGAAAATATTTAATACATATACAATTCGAGACAAAATTTGGGATACATACATACAGTCGTGAGTCATGACCCTCTCTACTAGTAGAGAGAAGTGTGAAATATAAATATGGGAGAACGGACGAGTCTGTCAAGTCCGTAGGACAGGCCGGCTGACTCTTTTGCCCGGCACAAGAGGGTATATACCAATTCCGCTTGAGGTTTTATTGGCCGATTTTCTAGAATATCCAAAAAATATATTAACCAACCAGAATCGATTGATTTAAAAATTAAGATGATTTAGTTGCCCATTTTTTTTTGGTGGCGCCAAAACAAGATGTCAACACACGCTGGAAACATCGCTATTCATCATGACCCTCTATAGAAGACAAGATGGTCATGTATTCATACTAAAAACACACATATAGCCTCATATATGTGATTATGTTGTATGTACGTCGTTCCGTTCTTCTTGTGATGTAGCAATGGTTATCTGTGTTGTTGATGCTTATAATACAGTCGGGCCAGAGATAAGAATCGCACGTAGACGTATAAGTTTCCGGCTCCCGATAATATCGAAGGCAGCTCTTTGTTCGACCAGTGGGTGAAGGCGTATCCCGTGCTTTGGCCAAAAGACTATTTCAAGACACTCTCAGCTAAAGGTTATAGTAATCACTTCAAAGATGAAGACTTCCATCCTTTGACAGCAGCGGACTTCATTATGCATGCTAACCGAAAGCGAGGAATAAATCCTTTGCCGAAGCGAAAGTTAAAAGGCGAGGGCCATCACAGTTATTTCCAATGTCGACGCATGTTTGTAGTTTAGCCGTAGACCACGAGCGCAAGGCCAGGACAACTGCTTATTTGAAAAGACAGTACAAAATGAAGCACGATATGCTAAAGGCCGAAGAGCAGGAGAATGAACACGAGAAGCAGGCTGATCTAATAGAAGATGTACAAGAATTCCGAGCTCTGATCAAAAGCGAATGCACTGACTGGCAAGTAGAGTAAAAGAATAAGGACCTTTATTTTTTATAAGATTGTATAAATAGCTGTGTCTGGCACTTCCGTGCCATTTTTTGTGTTCATCAAATAGGATCTCCTTGTGAGTGTTTACTTGCCAAGATCTGTTGGCTCCTTGTCGGGCAATACTGAATCTCCACTCTATGCAACCACGATCGTGTATGAAAGAAATAATACCTATCCCAGGTGGGTACGCAAAAGATCAGATTTCGTATTCCTAATTAAAAAACGTACGTATAAGTTACAATACGTTCACAAACAAACCATTGCAGTTGGATTTGAAACATATTGATATTCAAATTGAAGACTACGCATCTTTACTTCACAACAAATCAAAAGATTACGATAATGTTAACGAAGGTAGTGTGCACGCAGGGTCTGTGCAATACTGATTAATAAGTGCTCAAGTTAGTCAAGACTGCATACCCAAATTGTTGTTCTTTGCTGAGCAAACACGCATCGCAAATTCAGAGTCGCGAGGTTGCCGCTACCAAGGTAAAACTATGATGTTCGGACAACAGCTGCACAGTTGTACATCTGGAGCACATAATTTTTTTTAAGCAGGACAGCAAACACCTATCATTGCCGCCGGGCGACCAATACACAGCGACTACATTGCCCGTGGACTCAATATGCAGACTAGAATTGAATAGTGCACATACAGATATCTTTCAGAGACTGATGAAGCTATGATTATTGAATAATAATGCAGTCAGCAAAATATTCAAGCGCAAATTCGGTGAATAACGGGCACAATTGATAGACTCTCTCCGATATATATATGTAGATGATATCGAAAGCAGAAGTATACTGCTATACAAGAACGGACAGATAATTGTATTTGCACACAACAAACTTACGGAGCCGGCTATTCATATAAGCTGTGTTACTATGCCAGGAATAACCAATGATCAACACAACACACTGTTGCCTATTCTCACAACTTCCTCAGATGGTAAATACTACGTCGATATTGTAGAGCCTTCGATGATTGTACCTTACCCAAGCGTGAAGTCCGGAAAGCTTTGTCCGCCAAATACAGGTAGCTATTCTTACCCGGTGATGTGACAAATAGCTATGCCTTAACTGCGGATGCCTGAGTGATGACTAAGTGGTTTGCCCCCGTGCCAATAAGGGTGTGCATGTCATGGCCGTTCACTTGTAAAGTAACATAAACACGGTTGTCAGCAGAAAACAATTTATCGTTTACTGCAAATATTCTTGTTGTCGTACGACCAAATGGCATGCACATGTTCAGGTCAGGCACCCCAACCTTTTACTCCGAATCTGTTCCAGCTTCCCAACTATCAGGTACTGGCTCGTCTTCCATCAACTCATCGTCTTTCTGTACATACGGCTCGTCGACCAAGTCATGAATATACATCAGTGGTTGATCTACGTTGCACAGGGGCTCCACTAGGCTTTGTGTGTCTACCCGTGTTGGTCTGGACTGTCGGTAGCTGTTGTTTAGGACAGGGGTACGCATGTCCTGGTCCCGGCGGAAGATTCTGCTCGCATGACCGACAACAAATATGAGGATTTGATGCTGGTGGCGCATGCGGGTTAGCTCGTGCATTAGCGCCAACGCGCAAATCGAGCGTGAACACAAATTCCCCTGGATCTGTTGTGTTCGCAAGAAATTTACCCGACAATATTCTTCTGCCTTGTCAATGTTCACACGAAATACGTCACGCATCTTCTCAGATGAGTAGTCTCGCCAATGTGGGTATATACGAAGAGTATCACGGTAGTATGATCCCCCCACGGCTTAATGTATAGGATTGAGCACACCATGGTTGCTATATAAACGTACAAGATTCTCATACTGTGTATCGCATCTCCACAAATTCTTCTTTGTGATCAAAATCACGAATTTGCTTGTCAAGCGGTACCGTTGGTCTCAGTTTGTACGCTAGCACCTGTCTGTATGCATTATCCTCTAAGTTCTGTTCTTGTGTGCGTACAATAAGGGCGGTGTCGTCCTCATACGACATAAACTGCAATTTTTGCTCGTTCTCCACAAAAAAGTCTAATAGCGCCTTAAGTGGCCCTTCTTTCTGGAGCGCCCTATGTAGGATCATCTGCATATGAACTGTGTCTAACTTGTGACATTTCGCATTCTTATGCCAGTCTAAGATAAAACGCATTCAACTGCATCTTCTGCGGGTGATCTAGAAATCGCCGCCCTATGGACAAGGTGGCCATTCTTTTGGCATCCGTTTGTCTAGCGCTATTGAGTATGTCTTAAGAGTCTCATTAGATGTACGAATTAGACTCTACAACACACGTGTATCTTCTATACCCCACTCAGCTTCCGCTTGCATCATACGTTGGGTAAGCTGGAACACCTACATCTTCATCTCATTGGATGTACGAATTAGACTCTACAACACACGTATGCCTTCTATACGCCCCTCACCTTCCGCTAGCATCATACGTTGAGTAAGCTCGAACACCTTTATCTTCATCTCTGCCGCGGTAGACTCAGTAATGCACGATTTTTTGGGTGCTGATATCTTGCATCAGTTTACATCCCGTGGGTCCTCTAAGTAACGATCGTGATTAACAGGAAAATGTTTACGATAAGCAGGCGTATCAATAGGTGCATTTGCAGTATCCTGACAATTATCCTTCTTCTCTACTGGTGATCGTTAACGACGATGACGTTGAAGCTTATCACTTTGATTAATCAGTTGTCGTAGAGATTTCATCACTCTGCGAAATGCAGTGAAGGAACATTTTGCCGACGATGACAGATTTTGGGGAGTGTTCATTGCCAAGTGCAAGTTTCTCCAGGAGATTTCATCACAGCTGACGATTTCTGACCACGACCCGAGCCATAAAAGTCGGCCGGTATCTGATCAGGTGTCGGAATTTCTTTTGCCCGTTCTGAGCGTGTTGCAACATCCGCTCCCTACGAGTATCGGGCACATTATCGCAAGGTGCCACTTGAGGTATCGGCTATATGCGGCCAATTCTTCGTTTCACAGTGCTAAGTTGCTTCATAACGTCCGCCATTCTATTAGGTAACCGGGCAGTTGATATCGTATGAACATTTGCGAAGTTGGCGAAGTTATCCACGAAAGAGATGAATAGTTTTCGTGGCCTCCTACACATGCGTCATCGTTCCCTTATCCAACGTAGAAATCGAGTGCTGGGCCTCCGAAACCAAACGGGCCAGCGTCACGTGGATTGCTGCCTTTTCTTCATTCTCAGGTGTGGGGTCCCTAGTAAATGCTATCTCCGCCTTAGCACAGATTAAAGGCAATCGACGCAGAACTTCGATGTAAAGGTGCTATGAGTCATAGTAAGACAGATAGTTATTTGATAACGTAGCTACATATTTTAGTTTTATTTTATCTAAAAATTAAATAAATAAAACAATATCTATTTTTATTATTGTATTTACCGTGAAGTGTGAGTCTTAGACTCCTAGTACTTTTAAAACAGAAGTTTAACGTATACTATTCCGTTCACACATTCCAGTTACTATGAGGAATATGAGGAATACCATTTACACAAACAGTGTACACCGAGCGACCGTTTTGATAGCCGGTCACACGCTTGCTTGCCTCTACCAACCCCGAACAATGAAGGGCCCATCTCCAAGGAGCCTCTGACTGACGACCAATGTAAATCAACCATGCACCAAATGCTCACTAGCTTTGCCAATGTAAACAACCTTGAATCCGAACTCCGTGACCTTAAATCCCAAACCCGTGCACCTAAAAATGAAGGTACACCCAACTCCTTCCGATTAAGCTCCACAAGTCCGCCTGCCCCGCTAGCAGTGAGCCTCCCAGCTACCGCTCAAAAGTGGACAACCCCGTAAAACCGAGCCACCAAAAACGCCCGACCCCACCAGCTTCTCAGCCCCTACTGCAGCCTCCAGTACCTGCACACCTTTTGACGAAAGTGATGTGTCGCCCGATGCCGGACGAGACTCTTCACGAAATGAACGACATAACACCGAAATGGCTCTTCTTCCGGGCAATTTTCTCTAACGGCAAGCCCTCATCCCAATTAGTATTTGAAAAATACTGGCACGTCCAACCACTCCTCAATCGCCACCACTTTCACTGGCATCTTCCGTCTAAACCGGTCTCTTAACCAAATCGCCGCGGAGCTCCACCAGTTTCGTCCGCCTTTGTGTTCCTAGTGAAGCTGTCGCCCAGGTGAAACGGCATGCGACACTTACGTGGAAATGCCGATTTGATAAAACCATCGACCCCCGCTCCCAACAGCATCCCGACGCTACGAAAGCGGCTTTAATCCACTGTCCCCACACCAAGCGGGAGGCCCGCTGCACACATGAACGAGCGTCAATTGCCCGTAGCATGGATGCACTACTGACACCCCTTGTCAACTCCACTAACGCAGACATCCTCCGATCATCACGGACCGTTGTCAGAAGGTTTACCAAGCAAAACATGATGCAAATCTCTTCTCACCTAACCAGCGAATACCGGCAAACGCTAAAGAACCAGCGCGTGCGCAGCCCGGACGACTTTACGTACCAACGGTCTTCCCGACACAATCATCCGACACGATGATTCTAAACGCAGCCTCAACCTTCCACGACAGACTCTTCGACGACAAGGAACGATATAGAAATGATTGAAATCAACAAGGAAGAAAGCCCAGTAGTGTTGACCGATGATGAACAATGTTAGGACCAGTGAGGATGTCGCTTTTCAACCCAAAAGAACTCAACATGGACAACGCAGCACTTACAGATAAATGTTTGAACGTTGTATTAATTTTGAGTCAGGTTGATGTTATGTGTGTGGTCGAAACTTGGCATAACACCATATTTCTTAAATCTACATCACACTACACGGCATAATATCTTACACTCTTCACACTGTGGTATTGGTCTCACCGTACCCGGTGTTCTTTGTGTGCTTTGGCGTTCATATGGCCGTGTTCTACCTCTCACTCGAATCACCTATCGAATAAGACGTCAGGCGATACATGAATTCCCCCGATATTGGCAATTTCTAACCAGATGCTTGTTTGGAGGGACTTCAACTTCAAAGCCCCGAAGTATGGCCATGCATATACAAATCCTGGACTACGTATGAACACGATCGAGACTATCCTGCGTAGTACGTGGCACTTGGACTACCTCAATACTGGCGGCTCAACTAGTACAGAATATGGGTACCACCGGCCTACCACTCCCGCCTCCCTCCAGACCTATAAGCTGACAGACTACGGTATATGTGGTGGCCACACTTTTGGACTCGATCTCCAGATACTTCCAACGGAACAAATCCATCGGCCCCAACACATGTCAACAATGTCGCCTCCTCCGGACCAATGCTTCCCCTCGCATGGATATAACCGATATCACTATCGACTGTACCACTTACGCAACCAATCCCGAGCGATACTATTCCAAGCCGAAATTCGGGCGCATTAGAACCTACTACGGTCGTATCTCACTTTGTACGGACCAGCGGAAGGCCCGGCTGCCAAACCACTATTTCCGCCCACGCCTCACCGCCCAAAGTAATGCTCAAATGTTCAAAGATATTGCGGACTAACGACGGTCTCCGCGCCAACCCTGCATACCGGGTGCCGATGACACAGGCGCCACCCTCACTGGCTACTTTGAGGATCTATTCATTTCTACAAACACGTACGTGGTTTCACCGGATACCGAACCCTCGCCACATGTAACTTCCGCCATACGCCCCGACGACGCAATGGACGCTATACTACGCTATCCCAATAAGGGGCCTGAACTGTTCCCTGCAGCCCTGAACTGCAGCCTCCTGTCAGCGCATCCAAAAAAGGCCGATGCAGATATCACCTTCCCTGCCGACTTCTGCCCTATCACGTCAACGCAAAGAGTCAGACGCATCTTTGAGAGGTGCTTCCTTTCGCTGGTTACGAGCCACCTCGAGTCTGCTACCCATGTTACCCAAGCTGGCTTTAAATCACCATACTCCTGCCATACCCAAGCATCCGTCGTCATGGAATCTGAGACAAAGTCGTAAGAGGAGTGGAACGGCATCTGTCTAGACACGACCAAGGCATACAACAAGGTTGTTCTCCCACGCCTATGGGTACTCCTACGCCACGCTGGAATACCCTAAAACTGGATCAACTGCCTCCGCGCGCTATTTGAGAGGGTCTCTACCTGAGTAACATACCGCTGCACGCTCTCGTTTCTATTTTTGAGAACGAATGGCATCCTACAAGGCTCGATCGTTGGCCCACAGCTCTTCATTATCTACATAGACCTTTTAGCTGTCACGCTACCACAATTCCGGCCCAAGCTCCCCTGCTCTTATTTATTTGTCGACGACACAGGAATCCAAGCCCCCAACTGGTTCTGCTCCAGCCCTCCTTAGACAACATTGATGCGAGGGAACACAAATCTGGCCTCGAACAGGGTGTCATCAAACCCCAAGTACGATCTACCGACTTGCGACAGGCGATGCCAACCCTCCGTATAAATGGTGAACCTATTACGCCGACGCTCGCAGACGCACCTTGGAACACACGTTACCTCTCCTAAAGATGGCGTCCACACATGCCAAGCCTAAACTCTCCAAATATCTGGGGTTCCCACTCTCTCACCGCATATCAGAGATCAACCTCGCCAGATATATGGGATCCCTGGTTGAAGTATTGTCCCTTGGTATCGCCTCTTCCCGCGCCTATGGCTTCCATGGATTCAGCTGGCAACCCCCACAACCGACTAGCGCTGTTCAAAACATTCATCCTAACCACGGCTACATATGACCTGAACATTATTGTCTGGGCTCCGCCTATATGGAAGGATACGCTGGATACCCTGTTCGAGCGCTAT